>NC_048572.1:1646524-1676524 GCF_013265735.2 Oncorhynchus mykiss
TGATGACGTGGTAGTGAAGAGTCAGTCTGCCTAGTGATGACGTGGTAGTGAAGAGAGTCAGTCTGCCTAGTGATGACGTGGTAGTGAAGAGTCAGTCTGCCTAGTGATGACGTGGTAGTGAAGAGTCAGTCTGCCTAGTGATGACGTGGTAGTGAAGAGAGTCAGTCTGCCTAGTGATGACGTGGTAGTGAAGAGTCAGTCTGCCTAGTGATGACGTGGTAGTGAAGAGAGTCAGTCTGCCTAGTGATGACGTGGTAGTGAAGAGAGTCAGTCTGCCTAGTGATGACGTGGTAGTGAAGAGAGTCAGTCTGCCTAGTGATGACGTGGTAGTGAAGAGAGTCAGTCTGTCTAGTGATGACGTGGTAGTGAAGAGAGTCAGTCTGCCTAGTAATGACGTGGTAGTGAAGAGAGTCAGTCTGCCTAGTGATGACGTGGTAGTGAAGAGAGTCAGTCTGTCTAGTGATGACGTGGTAGTGAAGAGAGTCAGTCTGTCTAGTGATGACGTGGTAGTGAAGAGAGTCAGTCTGTCTAGTGATGACGTGGTAGTGAAGAGAGGCAGTCTGTCTAGTGATGACGTGGTAGTGAAGAGAGTCAGTCTGCCTAGTTATGACGTGGTAGTGAAGAGTCAGTCTGCCTAGTGATGACGTGGTAGTGAAGAGTCAGTCTGCCTAGTGATGACGTGGTAGTGAAGAGAGTCAGTCTGCCTAGTGATGACGTGGTAGTGAAGAGTCAGTCTGCCTAGTGATGACGTGGTAGTGAAGAGAGTCAGTCTGCCTAGTGATGACGTGGTAGTGAAGAGAGTCAGTCTGCCTAGTGATGACGTGGTAGTGAAGAGAGTCAGTCTGCCTAGTGATGACGTGGTAGTGAAGAGAGTCAGTCTGCCTAGTGATGATGTGGTAGTGCAATGCTGACTCTCTCTAACTCAGAAAATGAAACAGACAATGAGGAACATTTTAATTGAACCAGACATTGTAAAGTCTTTGATGACAGTGATGAGGAAAGAAAATGGCAAACAACACTTGACCGAGTTTTGATATCTGTGGAATGCTTTTGGGAAACAGAGAATCATAGGAGATAGAGAACATTCTGGCGTTTGATTGCAAATATGCAGACGGATTCAAAAAGAGTCCACCTGTCTCCTGGATTACACCAGTTGGCGTGATTCGTCCATCTAGAGAATGCGTTTCCACTGCTCCAGAGTCCAATGGCGGGGAGCTTTACACCACTCCAGACGATGCTTGGCATTGTGCATGGTGATCTTTGGCTTGTGTGCGGCTTCTCGGCCATGGAAACCCATTTCATGAAGATCCTGACAAACTGTTATTGTGCTGATGTTGCTTCCAGAGGCAGTTTGGAACTCAGTAGTGAGTGTTGCAAACGAGGACCGATGATTTGTACGTGCTACGTGCTTCAGCACTCGGCGATCCCGTTCTGTGAGCTGATGTGGCCTACCACTTCAGAACTGACTTGTTGGGAAGGTGGCACCCTATGATGGTGACACGTTGAAAGTCACTGAGCTCTTCAGTCCGGGCTGTTCTACTGCCAATGTTTGTCTATGGAGATTGCATGGCTTTGTGCTCGATTTTATACAGCAATGGGTGTGGCTGAAATAGCCAAATCAACTCATTTGAAGGGGTGTCATGTTAAACACTGATATTGCACACAGAGTGTGTCCATGCAATTATTATTGTGACTTGTTAAGGACATTTTTACTGCTTAACTTGTTTAAGCTTGACATAACTAAGGGGTTGAATACTTATTGACTCAAGACATTTCAGCTTTTCATTAATAATACATTTGTAAAAATGTCTAAAACCATAATTCAACTTTGACATTATGGGGTATTGAGTTGATACCAGTGACAACAAAATCTACAATTTATTCATTTTAAATTCAGTCTGTAACACAACAAAATGTGTAACACGGCCCGTTACTCATCAGACTGACTGTGTAAACCCTCTGTACCCTGGATGTGAAACCTAACGGTCTACTATAAGATGGCCCGTTACTCATCAGACTGACTCTGTAAACCCTCTATACCCTGGGTGTGAAACCTTACTCAGACTGTCACTGCTCCATAATATTTGTGTGACACAATCACACACAGAAACACACAGACACACGCAGACACAGACAGACACAGACGTGTGTGTGTGTGTGTGTGTGTGTGTGTGTGTGTGTGTGTGTGTGTGTGTGTGTGTGTGTGTGTGTGTGTGTGTGTGTGTGTGTGTGTGTGTGTGTGTGAGCCCCCCCTTTCCGGGGCAGGATGTGGGTTTTTCCGGTCTTGCTAGAAAATGGTGAGAAATTCTCTGAAACCTCCAAAAACATCACTATTCCCCCTTTTCCCTCTCTCTCTCTCTCCTTGTAATAATCTGTCTATTTTAAACCAGATCGTATTCCTAAAGGAAGGAAACTTTAAAGGTATGGAAATGTGTTTAAAACAAGGCTTCCATTGTGATCTCCTCTCCTCTCCTCTCCTCTCTTCTTATTACTCCTCTCCTCTCCTCTCCTCTCCTCTCCTCTCCTCTCCTCTCCTCTCCTCCTCTCCTCTCCTCTCCTCTCTCCACTCCATGCTATCTGTAGTGTATGTTTTTTACTGTGAGGGCTGATGAGGGATGGTTTAAGGACACACACACGCACGCACGCGCACACACACACACGCACGCACACACACACACACACACACGCACACACGCACGCACACACGCACGCACACACGCACGCACACACACACACGCACGCACGCGCACACACACACACACACACACACACACACCTCAGAGCACAGGGTAGTGGTGAGGTCAGTGTTATGGCTAAATGGTCTCAGATTGTCCTGAAACTGACTCGACCTGATGAAGGATTTCCAACTTCTATATTCAATTATAGACCCCAGAGAGAAAACACACACACACACACACACACACACACACACACACACACACACACACACACACACACACACACACACACACACAGCAGAATCTGTCAGCATGCTGAACTCTCTTCACCAAATTAACCTCTACTCTGGCATACAGCAATATTAGGTCTTTGTAGGGTCAAATCAGCTTTTAGTGCTGAACGGAGGAAATTATACCACAGATTCTCAGAAGCACAGTGCCCTTTGTTTTATGTACGTACTAAGAATTTCATGTTCTTTGGGTTTAATGCGGAAGACACAAGTCAGATTAGATCAGCTGGAATTACTTGTACTCACGGTTGAAGAAGGCAACAAGTAAAATATAAAAATATACTTTTTTGGTTACTACATGATTCCATATTGTGTTATTTCATATTTTTGATGTCTTCACTATTATTTTACAATGTAGAACACAGTAAAAATAAAGACAAACCCTGGAATGAGTAGGTGTTCTATAACTTTTGACTGGTACTGTACATAGATATATAAATACATATATAAATACATTTAAATACATACACAGTATATACACATCTTTAAAAATATATATTTTCCTTCACTACTCCCTAACCCTCCCACCCCTCCCACCCTCCCAATCCTCCCACCCCAACCCTAACCCTCCCACCCCCCTAACCCTCCCACCCCTAACCCTCCCACCCCTCCCCTAACCCTCCCCTAACCCTCCCACCCTCCCAACCCTCCCACCCCAACCCTAACCTTCTGATGTCCTTCCTCTACCCTCAACCTCTCCCATCTACTACTGATGTCCTTGCTCTACCCTCAACCTCTCACCTCTAATACTGATGTCCTTCCTCTACCCTCAACCTCTCCCATCTACTACTGATGTCCTTCCTCTACCTCTCCCATCTACTACTGATGTCCTTCCTCTACCCTCAACCTCTCCCATCTATTACTGATGTCCTTGCTCTACCCTCAACCTCTCACATATATTGCTAAAAGTATTATTATATTATTGATCAATTGACTACGACTTTTCAGATCACCTAGTAGTGCTATCTGCAGGGTTAGCTCCAGGTAAATATTGCAATTCTTCAGTAATTGCTGGACCTGACCAAAGACAAGCTAGATGTGGACAGTACCAAAATAAATGATCCAATGACTCTGTCTCTTCGCAGCAGAATTTGCAGAGCTGGGGTGGGTGTATCCCCCATATATATAATATTCTATCGGTTGCAAAAACATTGTATAATAATTTAAATGGAAAGTTTTGAATCCGGCGTTGATTTGTGTATCAGTTCATAAACCATGTACCATTGTCTCTGCTGCTCCCGTTTCCCATCCCTGGTGCTCGTGGGCGCCAGGCTGCCCATCATTACGCGCATCAGCGCTCATTGGACTCACCTGGACTCCTTTATTTTGTTGATTGCAACTCTATATTGGTCTGCTCCTCAGTTTGTTCCCCGTGTCAGCGGTGATGTCTTTTCCCCTGTCCACACGCTGTCCTTGCATGTTTCCTGTCTATTATCCATTAAATATTCACTCCCAATACTTGCTTCTCGTCTCCCAGCGCCAAAACTTATAGCCATAGAGTTGGTACATCGAAAATCTCCTCCCAACTACTTTCCAAACTATATGGCAGAGCTGGCAGTGTTTTGGTTCTTAAATGAAACTGGCATATTCTTTTATTTATCACCATTTTAGTCTATAATGAAGGTAAGGTCATTTTTTCTGACTTCCCATTCCAAATAAAATGATTTATTTTTCTCTCATACAATTTAAAAAGCAGGTCGCTAGGTGTAGGCAAATAGATGAACTGGGATATGACTAAAGAGTTAATCAGGGTAAACTGGGACATGACTGAAGAGTGAATCAGGGTGGTTTTTCCACAAATAGACAGGTACTTTTCTTTCTATGGTAACAAGATTGTATCTATTTTTGCTAACTTTCTATTAAAATGTATTGTAGTGAGATCATTTATTTCTTTTGGGATTTGTATACTGAGTGTTTCCACATCTCCGTCAGACCATTTAATTGGTAAACTACACAGTAAAGTAAAAGTAGCATTTTTTTGTGATCCAATACGTAATATCATAATTTGGCTTTAATCCAGAGAGGATAGCAAAGGTATCTAAGTCCTCTATGAGGCCGTGGAGAGACTCTAATTGTGGTTTTAAAAGAAAACATGAATCATCAGCGTACAATGACACCTTAGTGAACGAATTGCAAAAATCGCTGAAGTTGGAGACTTTTATCTCCCTCACCAACTTCAAACATCTGCTATCTGAGCTGCTAACCGATCGCTGCAGCTGTACATAGTCTATCGGTAAATAGCCCACCCATTTTTACCTACCTCATCCCCATACTGTTTTTATTTATTTACTTTTCTGCTCTTTTGCACACCAATATCTCTACCTGTACATGACCATCTGATCATTTATCACTCCAGTGTTAATCTGCAAAATTGTAATTATTCGCCTACCTCCTCATGCCTTTTGCACACAATGTATATATAGACTCCCCTTTTTTCTACTGTGTTATTGACTTGTTAATTGTTTACTCCATGTGTAACTCTGTGTTGTCTGTTCACACTGCTATGCTTTATCTTGGCCAGGTCGCAGTTGTAAATGAGAACTTGTTCTCAACTAGCCTACCTGGTTAAATAAAGGTGTTCTCAACTAGCCTACCTGGTTAAATAAAGGTGAAATAAAATAAAATAAAAAACGTTTTTAAGACACGGATTTCTAATCCCTTAATATTATTGTTGGATCTAATTTTAACAGCTAACATTTCAATGGCAATAATAACAACCTTGTTTTACTCCTCTTGACAGTTTAAAACATTCTGAGATGTAGCCATTATTTACTATTTTACACCTAGGGTTTCTATACATTACTTTAATTCATTTTATAAGAGATTCTCCAAAACTGTTAGACTCCAGGCATTTATATATAAACTCCAGTCGTACTTTATCAAAGGCCTTTTCAAAGTCAGCTATGAAAACCAGGCCTGTTTTCCCAGATGTTTCATAGTATTCTATTGTTTCCAGTACTTGTCTTATACTCTCCATGTAAAAACCAGTCTGATTAGGATGAATAATATCCAACAATACCTTTTTAATTATATGCTCTAAGCATTTTGCTCGAATTTTTGCATCACAACACTGAAGTGTAAGGGGCCTCATTTTTTTAAATGGACTGTATCTTTATATACACCACTTGGATCCTGTTTCAGTGATAATGAAATCAGACCTTCTTGTTGACTGTCTGATAATCTGCCATTTAAATAGAAGTGGTTCAAACATGCTAATAAATGTCCTCTGAGTATATCAAAAAAGGTTTGGTATACCTCCACTGGTATGACATCCAGCCCTGGAGTATTCCCAGACTTAAAGTCTTTAGCTTGGTCTACCTCCACTGGTATGACATCCAGCCTTGGAGTGTTCCCAGACTTAAAGTATTTAGCTTGGTATACCTCCACTGGTATGACATCCAGTCCTGTCAAACACCGATAAATCTACGATAATCGATCGATCATTTCAATAAGCATTTTTCCAAGGCTGGGCATGCTTTAAATCTGGCTACCGCTATACCGGCCAACACCTCAGCACCCCCTTCTCTTTCACCCAAATCAAAACAGCTGATGTTCTGAAAGAGCTGAAAAAATAAGGATCCCTACAAATCAGCTGGGCAAGACAATCTGGACCCTCTCTTTCTAAAATGATCAGACAAAATTGTTGCAACCCCTATTACTAGCCTATTCAACCTCTCTTTCGTATTGTCTGAGATCCCCAAAGATTGGAAAGCTGACGCAGTCAACCCCCTCTTTAAAGGGGGTTGACTTAGTCCCACACTGTTATAGACCTATATCCCTCCTGCCCTGCCCTTCTAAAATCTTCTTAAACCAAGTTAATAAACAAATCACCGACCATTTCGAATTCCACCGTACCTTCTCCACTATGCAGTCTGGTTTTCTAGCTGGTCGTGGGTTTACCTCAGCCACGCTCAAGGTCCTAAACGATATCATAACCGCCATCGATAAAAGACAGTACTGTGCAGCCGTCTTCATCAACCTGGCCAAGGCTTTCGACTCTGTCAATCACCGCATTCTTATCGGGAGACTCAATAGCCGTGGCTTCTCAAATGACTGGCTCGCTTGGTTCACCAACTACTTCTCAGATAGAGTTCAGTGTGTCAAATCGGAGGGCCTGTTGTTCGGACCTCTGGGAGTATCTATGGGGGTGCCACAGGGCTTAAACTCTGGCCGACTCTTTTCTCTGTAAAAATCAATGATGTCGCTCTTGCTTCTGGTGATTCTCTGATCCACCTCTATGCAGACGACATCATTCTGAATACATCTGGTCCATCTATGGACCCTGTGCTAACAAACCTCCAAACGAGCTTCAAGGCCATACAACACTCCTTCCGTGGCCTCCAACTACTTTTAAATGCTAGTAAAACTAAATGCATGCTCTTCAACCGATTGCTGCCCACACCCTCCTGTCCAACTGGCATTACTACTCTGGACGGTTCTGACATAGAATATGTGGACAACTACAAATACCTAGGTGTCTGGTTAGACTGTAAACTCTCCTTCCACACTTTCGCAACAAAGCCTCCTTCACTCATGCCATGAAACATACTCTCGTAAAACAGACTATCCGTTACTTAGGCGATGTCATTTACAAAATAGCCCCCAACACTCTACTCAGCAAACTGGATGTAGTCTATGACAGGGCCATCTGTTTTGTCACCAAAGCCCCATATACTACCCACCACTGCGACCTCTATGCTCTGGTTGGCTTGCCCTCACTACATGGGGGCCAGCCAACCCACTGGCTCCAGGTCATCTATAAGCCTTTGCTAGGTAAATCCCCACCTTATCTCAACTCAATGGTCACCATAGCAACATCCACCCGTAGCATGTGCTCCAGCAGGTACATTGCACTGGTCACCCCCAAAGCCAACACTTCATTTGGCCCCCTTCCCTTCCAGTTTTTTGCTGCCAATGACTGGAACGAATTACAAAAATCTCTGAAGCTGGAGTCTTATATCTCCCTCTCTAACTTTAAGCATCAGCTGTCAGAGCAGCTTACCGATCCTTGTACCTGTACACAGCACATCTGTAAATAGCCCAACTACCTCATCCCCATATTATTACTTGCCCTTTTGCTCCCCAGTATCTCTACTTGCACATCATAATCTGCACATCTGTCACTCCAGTATTAATGCTAAATTGTATTTTTTTCACCTTTAGGGCCTATTGGGAAATTCCAGCGCCGACAGAGATGGCCGCCTCGCTTCGCGTTCCTAGGAAACTATGCAGTGTTTTGTTTTTTTACGTGTTATTTCTTACATTAGTACCCCAGGTCATCTTAGGTTTCATTACATACAGTCGAGAAGAACTACTGAATATAAGATCAGCGTCAACTCACCATCAGTACGACCAAGAATATGTTTTTCGCGACACGGATCCTGTGTTCTGCCTTACAAACAGGACAACGGAGCGGATCCCATGCAGCGACCCAAAAAAACGACTCCCGAAAAAGAGGGAAACGAGGCGGTCTTCTGGTCAGACTCCGGAGACGGGCACACCGTGCACCACTCCCTAGCATTCTTCTTGCCAATGTCCAGTCTCTTGACAACAAGGTTGATGAAATCCGAGCAAGGGTAGCATTCCAGAGGGACATCAGAGACTGTAACGTTCTTTGCTTCACGGAAACGTGGCTCACTGGAGAGACGCTATCGGGGGCGGTGCAGCCAGCTGGTTTCTCCACGCATCGCGCAGACAGAAACAAACATCTTTCTGGTAAGAAGAGGGGCGGGGGCGTATGCCTTATGGCTAACGTGACATGGTGTGATGAAAGAAACATACAGGAACTCAAATCCTTCTGTTCACCTGATTTAGAATTCCTCACAATCAAATGTAGACCGCATTATCTACCAAGAGAATTCTCTTCGATTATAATCACAGCCGTATATACCCCCCCCCCCCAAGCAGACACATCGATGGCTCTGAATGAACTTTATTTGACTCTTTGCAAACTGGAAACCATTTATCCGGAGGCTGCATTCATTGTAGCTGGGGATTTTAACAAGGCTAATCTGAAAACAAGACTCCCTAAATTTTATCAGCATATCGATTGCGCAACCAGGGGTGGAAAGACCTTGGATCATTGTTACTCTAACTTCCGCGATGCATATAAGGCCCTGCCCCGCCCCCATTTCGGAAAAGCTAACCACGACTCCATTTTGTTGATCCCTGCCTACAGACAGAAACTAAAACAAGAGGCTCCCACGCTGAGGTCTGTCCAACGCTGGTCCGACCAAGCTGACTTCACACTCCAAGACTGCTTCCATCACGTGGACTGGGACATGTTTCGTATTGCGTCAGACAACAACATTGACGAATACGCTGATTCGCTGTGCGAGTTCATTAGAACGTGCGTTGAAGATGTCGTTCCCATAGCAACGATTAAAACATTCCCTAACCAGAAACCGTGGATTGATGGCAGCATTCGCGTGAAACTGAAAGCGCGAACCACTGCTTTTAATCAGGGCAAGGTGTCTGGTAACATGACCGAATACAAACAGTGCAGCTATTCACACCGCAAGGCTATCAAACAAGCTAAGCGTCAGTACAGAGACAAAGTAGAATCTCAATTCAACGGCTCAGACACAAGAGGCATGTGGCAGGGTCTACAGTCAATCACGGACTACAGGAAGAAATCCAGCCCAGTCACGGACCAGGATGTCCTGCTCCCAGGCAGACTAAATAACTTTTTTGCCCGCTTTGAGGACAATACAGTGCCACTGACACGGCCTGCAACGAAAACATGCGGTCTCTCCTTCACTGCAGCCGAGGTGAGTAAGACATTTAAACGTGTTAACCCTCGCAAGGCTGCAGGCCCAGACGGCATCCCCAGCCGCGCCCTCAGAGCATGCGCAGACCAGCTGGCCAGTGTGTTTACGGACATATTCAATCAATCCCTATACCAGTCTGCTGTTCCCACATGCTTCAAGAGTGCCACCATTGTTCCTGTTCCCAAGAAAGCTAAGGTAACTGAGCTAAACAACTACCGTCCCGTAGCACTCACTTCCGTCATCATGAAGTGCTTTGAGAGACTAGTCAAGGACCATATCACCTCCACCCTACCTGACACCCTAGACCCACTCCAATTTGCTTACCGCCCAAATAGGTCCACAGACGATGCAATCTCAACCACACTGCACACTGCCCTAACCCATCTGGACAAGAGGAATACCTATGTGAGAATGCTGTTCATTGACTACAGCTCGGCATTAAACACCATAGTACCCTCCAGGCTCGTCATCAAGCTCGAGACCCTGGGTCTCGACCCCGCCCTGTGCAACTGGGTACTGGACTTCCTGACGGGCCGCCCCCAGGTGGTGAGGGTAGGCAACAACATCTCCTCCCCGCTGATCCTCAACACTGGGGCCCCACAAGGGTGCGTTCTGAGCCCTCTCCTGTACTCCCTGTTCACCCACGACTGCGTGGCCACGCATGCCTCCAACTCAATCATCAAGTTTGCGGACGACACAACAGTGGTAGGCTTGATTACCAACAACGACGAGACGGCCTACAGGGAGGAGGTGAGGGCCCTCGGAGTGTGGTGTCAGGAAAATAACCTCACACTCAACGTCAACAAAACTAAGGAGATGATTGTGGACTTCAGGAAACAGCAGAGGGAACACCCCCCTATCCACATCGATGGAACAGTAGTGGAGAGGGTAGCAAGTTTTAAGTTCCTCGGCATACACATCACAGACAAACTGAATTGGTCCACTCACACAGACAGCATCGTGAAGAAGCAGTGCGGCTTGAATGGGTTGTGTATCGGAGGACGCATGACTCTCGACCTTCGTCTCTCCCGAGCCCGTACGGGAGTTGTAGCGATGAGACAAGATAGTAACTACTAACGATTGGACACCATGAAATTGCGGAGAAAAAGCGAGGTAAAATTCAAAGAAAAAAAATATATCTTTGAATTTTCCTTATCCGATATTTTGGGAAAAAACTCGGCTCTGTCATGGATCTCTCTGGAACTTTCATTACTCACATGTATTGGTTGATGGGAATAACCAAAGTGAAGAATTATCCCGGGGGTGAAGCAGTTGAAGTGTGAGTTTATGCAAAACTGCTGTTTATGATGTTATATGTCCACAGGAAATGAAGCATTTCTGGTAGAAATGTGTTTTGGGGCTATCATGATGGAACATTCCTATAGGAAATGTGTTTTGGGGCTATCATGATGGAACATTCCTATAGAAAGGGAGTTTCTGTAGTTAAAGAGTTTTAAAGAGTTCTTAGGTGCTCAGTTGGTCTTTGCCTGGGAGGAGAGCAGAGATAAACGTCCTGTTGGTTATTTTCTGTACAGAGTTGATTGACCAATTGGTCCTGTTAATATAGCAATAAACCTCTAGGAGATGTGACACACACACACACATGCACACACACCCGCACACAAACACACAGACACATGCACACACACACACACACACACACACACACACACACACACACACACACACACACACACACACACACACACACACACACACACACACACACACACACACACACACACACACACACACACACACACAAACACATTCACAAACACACACAGGCACACACATACACACTCACTCCCTACACCTACTCACCGAAACAAAGTTTCAGATGTGTGTGTGTGTGTGTGTGTGCAGCAGTGTGTGTGTGTGTGAGACCGTGGGGTGAGTTTCAGATGCAGCAGTGTGTGTGTGTGTGTGTGTGAGACCGTGGGTTGAGTTTCAGATGCACCAGTGTGTGTGTGTGTGTGTGAGACCGTGGGTTGAGTTTCAGATGCAGCAGTGTGTGTGTGTGTGAGACCGTGGGGTGAGTTTCAGATGCAGCAGTGTGTGTGTGTGTGTGTGTGAGACCGTGGGTTGAGTTTCAGATGCAGCAGTGTGTGTGTGTATGTGTGTGAGACCGTGGGGTGAGTTTCAGATGCAGCAGTGTGTGTGTGTGAGACCGTGGGTTGAGTTTCAGATGCAGCAGTGTGTGTGTGTGTGAGACCGTGGGGTGAGTTTCAGATGCAGCAGTGTGTGTGTGAGACCGTGGGGTGAGTTTCAGATGCAGCAGTGTGTGTGTGTGTGAGACCGTGGGGTGAGTTTCAGATGCAGCGTTGTGTGTGTGTGTGTGTGAGACCGTGGGGTGAGTTTCAGATGCAGCAGTGTGTGTGTGTGTGAGCCCGTGGGGCGAGTTTCAGATGCAGCAGTGTGTGTGTGTGAGACCGTGGGGTGAGTTTCAGATGCAGCAGTGTGTGTGTGTGAGACCGTGGGGTGAGTTTCAGATGCAGCAGTGTGTGTGTGTGTGAGACCGTGGGGTGAGTTTCAGATGCAGCAGTGTGTGTGTGTGTGTGAGACCGTGGGGTGAGTTTCAGATGCAGCAGTGTGTGTGTGTGTGAGCCCGTGGGGTGAGTTTCAGATGCAGCAGTGTGTGTGTGTGTGAGACCGTGGGGAGAGTTACAGATTGACACACAGTAAAGTTTTACAGGTGTGCTGAAGCGGATAATTAGGCTGTGTTAGCTGACTAATGAAATCTCCACTGCTGTGGCCTTACTGCTGCCGGGTCAAAGGTCAGCTTCCTGTTTGGATAGGACCCGTTTTAAACCATCACCATCGGGATATGTGTGCGTTGGGTTAGGGTGTGTTTAAATCTGACTTTTAACTGGACTGAAATATGTGTGTGTGTGTGTGTGTGGTGGTGTTTATATGAGGAGGTTTGGGCTATGGAATTTCAATTTGCCGCTAGCCCCACCAAGTCACCCCCCTCACTTCCAACCCCCCAGTATGGGATGAAAGGAGCAGATTGAGAGAAAGAGGGAAGGAGGTTGGAGAGAAAGAGAAAGAGGGAGCGATCCAAGAGAAAGAGGGAGTGCAGGTGGCCACAGCACCTCAGGGCTAGTTTTACATGGAGGCAGTGTTTTACTAACACACTTAATCAGAGCAGCTGAGGTCACAGAACTCACAGGGGCTCGCTCTCTCTCTCCCCATCTCTCTCTCTCTCTTTCTTTCTCCCACTTGCTCTCTCTCTCCCCATCTCTCTCTCTTTCTTTCTCCCACTTGCTCTCTCTCTCCCCATCTCTCTCTATCTCTTTCTTTCTCCCACTTGCTCTCTCTCTCCCCCTCTCTCTCTCTTTCTTTCTCCCACTCGCTCTCTCCCTCCCTCTCTCTCAATCTCCCTCTCACAATCTCCCTCTCTCTCTCTCAATCTCTCTCTCTCTCTCTCTCAATCTCTCTTTCTTTCTCCCACTCGCTCTCTCTCTCTCTCTCTCTCTCTCTCTCTCTCTCTCTCTCTCTCTCTCTCTCTCAATTCAATTCAATTCAATTCAATTAAATTGACTGTATTGACATGGCAAGTTCATTATTACTTACATTGTCAAAGTATACATATCGAAAAATATAAATATAAATAAAAATATATATTTATACTGTATATAAAATATATTTAGATATAAAAAATGGTGGGACCCACAGCAATAATAATAGTAGTAGTGGACATGGGATTACCATTAACAACAACTACAACAACAATATTAATGAGAACAACAATACATTAAAGTAATGGTAGTGGACCAGTGTTAACATGACTGAGAAGACACATGACCTGGTAGTAGACCAGTTACAACATGACTGAGAAGACACATGACCTGGTAGTAGACCAGTGTCAACATGACTGAGAAGACACATGACCTGATAGTAGACCAGTGTCAACATGACTGAGAAGACACATGACCTGGTAGTAGACCAGTGTCAACATGACTGAGAAGACACATGACCTGGTAGTAGACCAGTGTCAACATGACTGAGAAGACACATGACCTGATAGTAGACCAGTGTCAACATGACTGAGAAGACACATGACCTGATAGTAGACCAGTGTCAACATGACTGAGAAGACACATGACCTGGTAGTAGACCAGTGTCAACATGACTGAGAAGACACATGACCTGGTAGTAGACCAGTGTCAACATGACTGAGAAGACACATGACCTGATAGTAGACCAGTGTCAACATGACTGAGAAGACAGTCTCTCTCTATTGACTGAGAAGACACATGACATGGTATGAAAGATAAAACAAAACAAGATGGGAAATATTATCGACATTACTTTGCACTTTTCACTGGCTGTCCCTCAGCTTGTGGCAGGAGGACACATATTTGGCTGCCAAAATTGCACATTTGGGCCTTTCACCCAATAAATATTTGATTTTTTCTTCATCTTTTATAGTTTCAAATTCTTTGTATTGAGTTATAATTTTGGGAAATAAATATTCTCTTAGGTCTGAATATATGTCACAGTGTAATAGGAAATGCATCTCTCTCTCTCTCTCTCTCTCTCTCAACCCCCTCTCTCTTTCTCTCTCCCTTTCTCTCTCTGTCTCACCCCTCTGTATCTTTCTCTCCTTCTCTCCCTTTATTCTTTCTTTCTTTCTTTCTCTCTCACTCTCTCTCTCTCAAACCCCTTACTTTCTCTCTCCCCCTCTCTCTCTCAAACCCCTTTCTCTTTCTCTCTCTCTTTCTCTCCCTCTCTTCCTCTCTCTCCCTCTTTCTCTTTCTCTCTCTCCCTCTATCTTTCTCTCTCTATGCCCTCTTTCTCTTTCTCTCTCGCTACGCCCTCTTTATCTCTCTCCCTCTCTCTACTTTCCTCTCTCTCTCTGCCCTCTTTCTCTCTCGATCGCTCTCTCTGTCTCTCTCTGCCCTCTTTCTCTCTCGCTCTCTCTCTCTCTCTCTCTGCCCTCTTTCTCTCTCGCTCGCTCTCTCTCTCCCCCCTCTCTCTTATCTCTCTCTATATATTTTCCTCTCTCTATCTCTACACTATGTCTCTCTCTGTCTCTCTCACCCTGTCTTTCACGTACCAAAAAAAGTCTGCAGAATTGAAGATCTCCAAGAACATAGTGGCCTCCATCATTCTTAAATGGAAGATGTTTGGAACCACCAAGACTCTTCCTAGAGCTGGCTGCCCGGCCAAAATGAGCAATAAGGGAGGTGACCAAGAACCCGATGGCCACTCTGAAAGAGCTCTAGAGTTCGTCTGTGGAGATTAGAGAACCTTCTAGAAGGACCACCATCTCTGTAGTACTCCACCAATCAGGCCTTCATGGTAGAGTTGCCAGACGGAAGCCACTCCTCAGTAAAAGACATATGACAGCCTGCTTAGAGTTTGCCAAAAGGCACCGCAAGACTATCAGACCATGAGAAACAAGATTCTTTGGTCTGATGAAACCAAGATTGAACTCTTTGGCCTGAATGCCAAGCATCACGTTGTGTCGAAACCTGGCACCATCCCTACGGTGAAGAATGGTGGTGGTAGCATCATGCTGTGGGGATGTCTTTCAGCGGCAGGGATTGGGAGACTAGTCAGGATCAAAGCAAAGATGAACAGAGCAAAGTTCAGAGAGACCATTGATGAAAACCTGCTCCAGAGCACTCAGGACCTCAGACTGGGGCTGGGTTCACCTTCCAACAGGATAACAACCCTAAGCACACAGCCAAGACAATGCAGGAGTGGCTTCGGGACAAGTCTCTGAATTTCCTTGAGTGGCCCAGCCAGAGAATGGACTTGAACCCGATCAAACATCTCTGGAGAGATCTGAAAATAACTGTGCAGCAACTCTCCACGTCTAATCTGACAGAGCTTGAAAGGATCTGCAGAGACGTTTGGGAGAATCTCACCAAATACAGGTGTGCCAAGCTTGTAGCGTCATACCCAAGAAGACGCAAGGCTGTAATCGCTGCCAAAGGTGCTACAACAAAGTACTGAGTAAAGGCTTTGAATACTTTTGAATGCTTCAAAAAGTACAGCATAATCAAATCAAATGTATTTATATAGCCCTTCTTACATCAGCTGGGTGCCAACGTGGAGCCCCACCGGGCCTTCACAACTGGACTACCGACATTATTTGCCCGAGGAAGTTATCCAGATGGCTCCTCCGTCGCGATGTTACCTGAACGCCCATCTGCAGCCCGCTAATCGTTAGCTGTCTTATTGGCTGCTATCTGAATAGATCTATTCGGACAATTTTTTTTTCTTTTTTCTTGGGCCTCTATAACTATATCTATTTTTAATTTTTTGCGAATTGGATTGATCCCCTCTACCACACGGAACCCCACTAATCCTACCGACGGAAACGCAAAAAAAAAAAACAGACCTCCATCCTATGCTAGCTTGCTACCGATGGCCCGGCTAGCTTTCTGAATCGCCGTGACCCCAACCAACCTCACTACTCACTGGACCCATTTGATCACTCGACTAAGCATGCCTCTCCTTAATGTCAATATGCCTTGTCCATTGCTGTTCTGGTTAGTGTTTATTGGCGTATTTCACTGTAGAGCCTCTAGTCCTGCTCACTATACCTTATCCAACCTATTATTTCCACCACCCACACATGCGATGACATCTCCTAGCTTCAATGATGTTTCTAGAGACAATATCTCTCTCATCATCACTCAATACCTAGGTTTACCTCCACTGTATTCACATCCAGTGCCTAGCTCCACTTCTGTAACCGTAATAGCCTTGGTTTCATGTTAACATTGGAAGCCTCCTCCCTAAGTTTGTTTTATTCACTGCTTTAGCACACTCTGCCAACCCGGATGTTCTAGCTGTGTCTGAATCCTGGCTTAGGAAGACCACCAAAAATTCTGAAATCTTCATCTGTAACTACAACATTTTCAGACAAGATAGAACTGCCAAAGGGGGCGGTGTTGCAATCTACTGCAAAGATAGCCTACAGAGTTCTGTCCTACAATCCAGGTTTGTACCCAAACAATTTGAACTTCTACTTTTAAAAATCCACCTCTCTACAAACAAGTCTCTCACCGTTGCCGCCTGCTATAGGCCACCCTCTGCCCCCAGCTGTGCTCTGGACACCATGAACTGATTGCCCCCCATCTATCTTCAGAGCTTGTGCTGCTAGGCGACCTAAACTGGAACATGCTTAACACCCCAGCCATCCTACAATCTAAGCTTGATGCCCTCAATCTCACACAAATTATCAATGAACCTACCAGGTACCTCCCCAAAGCCGTAAACATGGGCACCCTCATATATACCATCCTAACCAACTTGCCCTCTAAATACACCTCTGCTGTTTCCAACCAAGATCTCAGCGATCACTACCTCATTTCCTGCATCCGTAATGGGTCAGTGGTCTAACGACCTCCACTCATCACTGTCAAACGCACCCTGAAACACTTCAGCGAGCAGGCCTTTCAAATTGACCTGGCCAGGGTATCCTGGAAGGATATTGATCTCATCCCGTCAGTAGAGGATGCCTGGTTATTGTTTTTAAATGCCTTCCCAAACATCTTAAATAAGAATGCCCCATTCAAGAAATTTAGAACCAGGAACAGATATAGCCATTGGTTCTCCCCAGACCTGACTGCCCTTAACCAACACAAAAACATCATATGGCGTTCTGCATTAGCATCAAACAGCCCCTGTGATATGCAGCTTTTCAGGGAAGCTAGAAACCATTATACACAGGCAGTTAGAAAAGGCTAGCTTTTTCAAGCAGAAATTTTCTTTCTGCAACACTAACTCAAAAAAGTTCTGGGACACTGTAAAGTCCATGGAGAATAAGAGCACCTCCTCCCAGCTGCCCACTGCACTGAAGATAGGAAACACTGTCACCACTGATAAATCCACGATAATTGAGAATTTCAATAAGCATTTTTCTACGGCTGGCCATGCTTTCCACCTGGCTACCCCGGTCAACAGCACTGCACCCCCACAGCAACTCTTCCAAGCCTTCCCCATTTCTCCTTCTCCCAAATCCAGTCAGCTGATGTTCTGAAAGAGCTGCAAAATCTGGACCCCTACAAATCAGCCCGGGATAGACAATCTGGACCATTTCTTTCTAAAATGATCTGCCGAAATTGTTGCCACCCCTATTACTAGCCTGTTCAACCTCTCTTTCGTGTTGTCTGAGATTCCCAAAGATTGGAAAGCAGCTGCGGTCGTCCCCCTCTTCAAAGGTGGGGGACACTCGTGACCCAAACTGCTAGAGACCTAAATCTATCCTACCCTGAATTTCTAAGGTCTTCGAAAGCCAAGTCAACAAACAGATTACCAACCATTTCGAATCTCACCATACCCTCTCTGCTATGCAATCTGGTTTCAGAGCTGGTCATGGGTGCACCTCAGCCACGCTCAAGGTCCTAAACGATATCTTAACCCGCCATCGATAAGAAACATTACTGTGCAGCCGTATTCATTGATCTGGCCAAGGCTTTGACTCTGTCAATCACTACATCCTCATCGGCAGACTCGACAGCCTTGGTTTCTCAAATGATTTCCTCGCCTAGTTCACCAACCACTTCTCTGATAGATTTCAGTGTATCAAATCGGAGGGTCTGTTGTCCGGACCGCTGGCAGTCTCTATGGGGGTGCCACAGGGTTCAATTCTTGGACCGACTCTCTTCTCTGTATACATCAATGATTTCCCTCTTGCTGCTGGTGAGTCTCTGATCCACCTCTACGCAGACAACACCATTCTGTATACTTCTGGCCCTTCTTTGGACACTGTGTTAACAAGTTTTTATGCTGTGTTAACAGCATAAAAACTGGAGGCTGAGAAAGGAGGGGTCGGGAGAAACTGTGGCGACGAAACCATCCAATGATACCCCCAGACACGGCCAAACAGGCAGGATATAACCCCACCCACTTTGCCAAAGCACAGCCCCCACACCAATAGAGAGGGATATCTCCGACCACCAACTTACCATCCTGAGTCAAGGCCGAGTATAGCCCACAAAGATCTCCCCCACGGCACAACCCAAGAGGGGGCGCCAACCCAGACAGGAAGATCACGTCAGTGACTCAACCCACTCAAGTGACGCACCCCTCCTGGGGACGTTATGGAAGAGCACCAGTAAGCCAGTGACTCAGCCTTAAAGGTTGAGACTTAAAGGTTGAGACCGAGTCTACGTCTCTCACATGGGTAGGCAGATCATTCCATAAAAATGGAAAATAGGAGAAAGCCCTACCTCCAGCTGTTTGCTTAGAAATTCTAGGGACAATTAGGAGGCATGCGTCTTGTGACCGTAGTGTACATGTAGGACATGTACGGCAGGACCAAATCGGAAATATAGGTAGGAGAGCAATTTTGGGGCTTCACCATGTTTCATCGAAATGTACAGCTGTGTGTCATCCGCATAGCAGTGAAAGTTAACATTGTTTCCAAATGACATCACCAAGAGGTAAAATATATAGTGAAACAGAAGTGGTCCTAAAATGGAACCTTGAGGAACACCGACATTTACAGTTGATTTGTCAGAGGACAAACCATCCAGAGAGACAAACTGATATCTTTCCGACAGATAAGATCTAAACCAGGCCAGAACTTGTCCGAGTAGACCAATTTGGGTTTCCAAAAGAATGTGGTGATTGATGGTATCAAAAGCAGCACTAAGGTCTAGGAGCACGAGGACAGATGCAGAGCCTTGGTCTGATGCCATTAAAAGAGAGTTTACCACCTTCACAAGTGCAGTCTCAGTGCTATGATGGGGTCTAAAACCAGACTGAAGCATTTCGTATACATTGTTTGTCTTTAGGAAGGCAGTGAGTTGTTGCGCAACAGCCTTTTAAAAATGTTTGAGAGGAATGGGAGATTCGATATAGGCTGACAGTTTTTATATTTTCTGGGTCAAGGTTTGTTTCATTACTGACACATTTATGGAGTTTAGTACACATCCGTTGGATAGAGAGACGTTATTATGTTCAACATACGAGGGCCAAGCACAGGAAGCAGCTCTTTCAGTTGTTTAGTTGGAATAGGGTCCAGTATGCAGTTTGAAGGTTGAGAGGTCATGATTATTTTCATCAAATTGTCAAGAGATATAGTACTAAAAAACTTGAGAGTCTCCCTTGATCCTAGGTCCTGGCAGAGTTGTGCAGACTCAGGACAATTCAGCTTTGGAGGAATAGGCAGATTTAAAGAAGAGTCTATAATTTGCTTTCTAATGATCATGATCTTTTCCTCAAAGAAGTTCATTAATTTATCACTGCTGAAGTGAAAGCCATCCTCTCTTGGTGAATGATGCTTTTTAGTTAGCTTTGCGACAGAATCAAAAATAAATTTGGGATTGTTCTTACTTTCCTCAATTAAGTTGGAAAAATAGGATGATCGAGCAGCAGTGAGGTCTCTTTGGTACTGCACGGTACTGTCTTTCCAAGTTAATCGGAAGACTTCCAGTTAGGTGTAGCGCCATTTCCTTTCCAATTTTCTAGAAGCTTGCTTCAGAGCTCGGGTATTTTCTGAGTACCAGGGAGCTAGTTTCTTATGACAAATGTTTTTTTTTGTTTTTAGTTGTGCGACTGCATCCAGGGTATTGGGTTAATTTGAGTTCGTCAGTTAGGTAAAAGCCGTATGGGGGCACATTGCGTAAGTGGTCACATGGTGGCTCCGAGAGAGATTCTCGCGTAAAGTACAGAGGTAGCCATTACTCCAATCGGTCCTAGAGAAAAAGGAATTATCCCGACGGATATATTATCGAATAGATATTAGAAAAACACCTTGAGGATTGATTCTAAACAACGTTTGCCATGTTTCTGTCGATATTATGGAGCTAATTTGGAGAAAATAAATGGCATTGTGGTCAGCCAAACGTGAAGAACAAACGGAACTGTTTCGCCTACAAAAATTATCTTTTGGGAAAAAATTTACTTTGGCTATCTACCTGGGAGTCTCATGAGTGAAAACATCCGAAGTTCATCAGGTAAACAATTTAATTTGATTGCTTTTCTGATTTCCGTGACAAGGTTGCCTGCTGCTAGCAAGGCATAATGCTATGCTAGGCTATTATAAACTTATACAAATGCTTGTCTAGTGTTGGCTGTAAAGCATGTTTTGAAAATCTGAGATGACTGAGTGATTAACAAAAGGCTAAGCTCGGTCTCACTATATTTCATTTGTGATTTTCATGAATAGGAATATTTTCTAGGAATATTTATGTTGATGATTACGCTCCCGCATGCGGGTTTCGCTAGAGGTTAGGTGGTTAACTGATTGTTGCCCTCTGATGTCCTTGGGTAGGCAGAGAGAGTCTGGAAAGGCATCTAGGAATCCTTGGGTTGTCCGAGAATTTATAGCGTGACTTTTGATGATCCTTGGTTGTTGTCTGAGCAGATTATTTGTTGCGATTGCAAACGTAAGAAAACGGTGGTCCGATAGTCCAGGATTATGAGGAAAAACATTTAGATCCACAATATTTATTCCACGGGACAAAATATTATGAATATTAAAGTCAGGTTCTGGTTGGGGGGAAATGAACTATATTCTGGTAATCTGACCAAATGAAAATATGCGGTGGTAATTAATGAATATGATGTCAGTTCGGTTGTCATCTGAGACATTCTCATCAATGATAAGATGACAAACTCTACAGTGGAAAGTCTGCACATTGTAGTTATCGGATTCACATGGAATTGTTGTTCAATTTAAATGTTTGAATATAAAATGATTGGTGAAAACATGAAATGAAATTTTAGCTTTGGGTTTTCATAAGGTTAGGGCTCTGCTCAATCAGTGGCCCGCCCCTGTGAAGGGACATGGGTATAAAACGTTTCATATATAAAGCCTTGACGAACATATAACCTCCTGTTCCAAGTGCGTCTTCAGCCTCTGCGTTAAAAAGACTAACATGTCAACTACTGAACTAAGCCAACCTCAGCGTGAGCTTTGGTTGCGAATGGTTTGAACTTTGAACTCTTATTCACTACAGAAGTGATACCTCCTAGCCGTTGAGTTAGCAACAGCAGCTGCAAAAGTGGGCTAAGAAAGAACAAACAGAGTATGCCGTCTACCACACTACGACGTTACTACAACGTATCCAATTTATCACCAGAGACATTCTTCAAAGAACAAAGGACTCGGTTGGGCAACACGGCCTCCCATCTACCACCAACCTACCGAAGCGCAGCTCAGAGTAAATATTTATTGCATTTTCCTTTTCCAAATGGGCGGTAATTTAGAATGCATACGATATTGTATTTACGATAGAGACATCGCTTCTCCCTTTGTTCCTCAGTCTTCCCGCTCTTTCACTCAAACCCAGCCCCTTTTCTTTGTGTAACCAGCTGTCATATCTGTTCCGTCCGCTAGGGACGTTTTCCTTTATGATGTAATTTGTAATCAATGTATGATTCATTCTGTGTATATGTAATTCTGTGTGATTAGTTAGGTATTTAGTAAATAAATAATTAAACCCCAATTTTGTATTGCTGATTCAACTTGTTAGCCAGGGTTCGTAAAGATAACCAAGAATTCACAACTTTCAGATGAGAATGAATTAAAGTGACGATTAATATTGACTGCTATTGATGTAAAAATATTACTAGGTCTTTAAGAGTTTATTCGGAAGATAACAGCTCTATAAATATTATTTTGTGGTGCCCCGACTCTCTAGTTAATTACATTTACATGATTAGCTCAATCAGGTAATATTAATTACGGAGAAAGGATTTTATAGAATAGAATAGAATAGCATGTTATAAAACTTAATCCGGCATAGCCAAAGACACGACAATTCCGAAAGGAATTCAGAGATCTCAGTGAGGAACGCTGTATATGGCCCAGGAGGCCTGTAAACAGTAGCTATAAAAAGTGACTGAGTAGGCTGCATAGATTTCATGACTAGAAGCTCAAAAGACGAAAACATCGGGGGTTTTTGTAAATTGAAAGCAAAACCTCTGCCTTTGCGGGATGTGCGGGGATATGGTCACTAGTGTAACCAGGAGGTGAGGCCTCATTTAACACAGTAAATTCATCAGACTTAAACCATGTTTCAGTCAGGCCAATCACATCAAGATTATGATCAGTGATTAGTTAATTGACTATAACTGCCTTGGAAGTGAGTGATCTAACATTAAGTAGCCATATTTAGAAATGTGAGGTATCACTATCTCTTTCAATAATGGCAGGAATGTAGGTCTTTATTCCAATGAGATTGCTAAAGCAAACACAGCCATGTTTAGTTTTGCCCAACCTAG
This sequence comes from Oncorhynchus mykiss, assembly GCF_013265735.2. NCBI lineage: Eukaryota > Metazoa > Chordata > Actinopteri > Salmoniformes > Salmonidae > Oncorhynchus > Oncorhynchus mykiss. Next base: position 1,669,460 of record NC_048572.1, read on the forward strand.
GTCGAGGCACAGACATGGTCTCAATGGGGATAGCTGAGCTGACTACACTGACTGTGCTAGTGGTAGACTCTACTAAGATGGCAGGCTGGCTAACAGCCTGATGCCTGGCCTGCACCCTATCCCATTGTGGAGCTAGGGGAGTAAAAGCCCTGTCCATGTTCGTAGATAAGATGAGAGCACCCCTCCAGCTAGGATGGGGTCCGTCACTCCTCAACAGGCCAGGCTTGGTCCTGTTTGTGTCTGAGTCCCAGAAAGAAGGTCAATTATCTTCGAATTCTATCTTTTGGGAGAGGCAGAAAACCGTTTTCAACCAGCGATTGAGTTGTGAGACTTTGCTGTAGAGCTCATCACTCCCCCTAACTGGGAGAGGGCCAGAGACAATTACTATGTTGCGCTTGGTGACCTCTGACTGTTTCATCCTAACATCGTTGGTGCCGCCGTGGATAACAATATCCCTATATTCTCTACAGTCGCCAGTTTACAGCCTATTTAAGCCTTAGCCAGCACCATCTTCGGTAGCCCTGCCCCTTGGTAAACAGTGTATGATCGCTGGATGATTAGTTTTAAGTCTAATACTGCGGGTAATGGGGTCGCCAATGACAAGGGTTTTCAATTTGTCAGAGCTGATGGTGGGAGGCTTCGTCATCTCAGACTTCGCACGGAAGGAGTACTCCGACTCGCTGCTTAATGGCGAACCAATTGAAAGTCCTAAAGCATTTCCTTCCAGAAGCCATGAGAAAGTTGTCCGGCTGTGGGGGCTGTGCGAGGGGATTTATACTACTATCTGTACTTATTGGTGGCACACACGCTGTTTCATCCTTTCCTACACTTAAATTGCCCTTGCCTAATGTGTGCGTCTGAAGCTGGGCTTGCAGCACAGCTATCCTCACCATAAGGCGATCTTTCTCCTGTATAGTATGAGTACAGCGACTGCAATTAGAAGGCGTCATGTTAATGTTACTACTTAGCTTCGGCTGGTGGAGGTCCTGTAGAACCACGTCCAGATAAAGCGTCTGGAGTGAAAAAGTTGAGTGAGGGAAAAACTAAAAATATAAACGGTAATTAAAAAGTAAAAAACGTGAAGTTGTTAGGTAGCAAAGTAAGGTTAGCAACAAAATGCACAACAACACGTAAACAAGTCTACAAGTTGTGACCGGAAATGACGAGAATGAGTCTGATAACTTCTGAAAATGTATTATTTCTGTTTTTTGTTCTTATACATTTGCAAAAATAATCAACCTAAATATTGTGATTTCATTCTGTTAAACTATTTTAGCAAATTAAAACAAAAACAAGATCCAATTTTCCGAACTAAACCAACTAAGATTGAAGAGAGCAAATACTTTATATTGCATTTATACTTTTGAACAATAGCAATATTTAAGAGTTCAGATGCATTTCAATGGGGAAAAAGAAAGCTATAGACTTGGAAAGAGTGTCACATTAAGGGAAGGAGGGCGTGTCACATTAAGGGAAGGAGGGAGTGTCACATTAAGGGAAGGAGGGAGTGTCACATTAAGGGAAGGAGGGAGTGTCACATTAAGGGAAGGAGGGAGTGTCATATTAAGGGAAGGAGGGAGTGTCACATTGAGTGAAGGAGGGAGTGTCATATTAAGGGAAGGAGGGAGTGTCACATTGAGGGAAGGAGGGAGTGTCACATTAAGGGAAGGAGGGAGTGTCACATTAAGGGAAGGAGGGAGTGTCACATTAAGGGAAGGAGGGAGTGTCACATTAAGGGAAGGAGGGAGTGTCACATTAAGGGAAGGAGGGAGTGTCACATTAAGGGAAGGAGGGAGTGTCACATTAAGGGAAGGAGGGAGTGTCATATTAAGGGAAGGAGGGAGTGTCACATTGAGGGAAGGAGGGAGTGTCACATTGAGGGAAGGAGGGGGTGTCACGTTAAAGGAAGGAGGGAGTGTCACATTGAATCATGGCCTGTAGGCCAAGTTCTCCATGGGAGAAACATTCAGCATTGTAAATGATGTGGGGCAGCCATCAACAGGAAGAGAATGAATAAGAATTGTGTCGTATTGCATATTAGACTGGCCATCTAGCCTTAACAGCCCATAGGGACACAATGTGCCGAATCTTCAACAGTTTAGCCCATAGGGATACAATGTGCTGTATTTTCAACAGTTTAGCCCATAGGGACATAATGTGCTGTATCGTCAACAATTTAGCCCATAGGGACACAATGTGCTGTATTTTCAACAGTTTAGCCCATAGGGACACAATGTGCTGTATCTTCAACAGTTTAGCCCATAGGGATACAATGTGCTCTATCTTCAACAGTTTAGCCCATAGGGACACAATGTGCTGTATATTCAACAGTTTAGCCCATAGGGACACAATGTTCTGTATCTTCAACAGTTTAGCCCATAGGGACACAATGTGCTGTATCTTCAACAGTTTAGCCCATAGGGACACAATGTGCTGTATCTTCAACAGTTTAGCCCATAGGGACACAATGTGCTCAAACCTCACAAGGAAACAGCGCCAGTCTGCATGACATTTCAATATAGTATCCATTGTTCATTAAGTGGATTCCTCAATGTCTCAATGTCCTGGAACATAGGCAATATAATAATAACGCTGTTCAGCAGTAATAATAATAAGGCTGCTGTTCCTTTTACCCCATTGAGGAGGTGTCCTCATTGTCTTATGCTGAGGGCAGCATCACAGCAATAGGCTAAGCAGCGTGAATGTGCATGGAACATTGAGCCAGTCAAATTGGGGTTAGCCTCGATCTGTCGGCTCGTCCCCTTGTGTGTTGTGCTTGATGTGCTTCTCCAAGAAGTCCTGAACTTCCTTGGGAGTGGAAAGCGTGTGTGTGTTGTGTTCTGGAAGATCCAGATGTGTTTTGACGGGTGGAAGAAGCCTCATCTCAGGTTTATCATAGCTGGGATCTCGTTGTAGGTCTCCCTCTGTTTCAGCAGTTCAGCACTCAGGTCTAGGTAGATGCTGATCCTCTACTCCCCATAGGTCAGAGTCCCCAGTTCTGCTGCGAGGTAAACAATTGGCCATTCGACTTCAAAACTGTTGATTGGTGCGTCACGTTTATCAGTGGCATGGGACCTAGCCCCCCCCCCCCCCCCCCCCCCCAACAGCACATTGAAAAGATTCCTCACGAAGGAATCCACACCCCTCTGGCACAATGGCCGCTGTCTCCAAACTTTCCACTTTAGTTGAGTAGGTATCCACTTTAGAAGTGAACATTGCAAGAGATGAATTTATCGGTTTTAATTGCAAGTCGAGGGCAGAGGTCATTTCCTCACAAACAATCTCTCAGATAGTAGAAGCCAACTCTTTCTGTTGTCGGGTGTCGAGAGCCACCATGTTCCCACAGGTGAATGGTCAACAGACAGAATATGCTGCTGGAGAGAAGTACACCTGCTATTGTTCCTTGCAATACAGTGAACGTCCCACACCTTAATGTGATAAGATATGTTGACAATTATTAGAAAATAAGTCTGTTAATTCCTAGTTATTTTGCAAAAGAAAGCCAAGAGAAAGTGACACGTTTCAATGCATGCCACCTGAACCGGAACACCTATTTCCAAATTCATCCCTAATTCTTCATCATGTGTGCTTTGTAACACAGCCTAGCTGTCAATTTGTGAGTTTGATAGTGGACACTGGAATTTGCTTTATAAGTATCAATACAAATGTCAAAGGATTTTGTTTTCAATGCGTTCAGTTTAATGTTGTGGAAATGTTCAAAGTACAAACATTAAGTGCACAAAGGTGATATTTTGTGATATATAGTTTTTCAGATCCAACCTTCACACATTCCACCTTCACACATTCACACATTCACACCTTCACACATTCACACCTTCACACATTCACATCTTCACACATTCAAACCTTCACACATTCACACCTTCACACCTTCACACCTTCACACCTTCACACATTCACACCTTCACACATTCACACCTTCACACATGCACACATTCACCCCTTCACACATTCACACCTTCACACCTTCACACATTCACACATTCACCCCTTCACACATTCACACCTTCACACATTCACACATTCACACATTCACACCTTCACACATTCACCCCTTCACACATTCACACCTTCACACATTCACACATTCACACCTTCACACCTTCACACCTTCCCACATTCACACCTTCACACATTCACACCTTCACACCTTCACACATTCGCACATTCACACCTTCATACCTTCACACCTTCACACATTCACACCTTCACACCTTCACACATTCGCACATTCACACCTTCACACATTCACACATTCGCACCTTCATACCTTCGCACATTTGCACATTCGCACATTCACACCTTCACACATTCACACCTTCACACCTTCGCACATTCACACATTCACACCTTCACACCTTCCCACATTCACACATTCACACCTTCACACCTTCACACATTTGCACATTCGCACCTTCACACATTCGCACATTCACACCTTCACACCTTCACACATTCGCACATTCGCACCTTCATACCTTCACACATTCACACCTTCACACATTCACACCTTCACACATTCACACCTTCACACATTCCACCCCTTCACACATTCACACCTTCACACATTCACACATTCACACCTGCTGTGGGGCGTCTTCAACTTGTTCTTGCCCAGAGACCCCCTCCCTGGCAAATCGGAGACCCAGGCACCCCCTCCCTGGCAAACCAGCCACTCATGGACCCCCTCCCTGGCAAACTGGCGACTCAGGGACTCCCTCCCTGGCAAACCGGCGACTCAGGGACCCCCTCCCTGGCAAACCGGCGACCCAGGGACCCCCTCCCAAGGCAAACCGGCAACTCAGGGACCCCCCTCACAGGCAAACCAACGACCCAGGCACCCCCATTATACATTAGTAAAAAAAAAAAGCTCACATCTTGTCTTCTCATCTGGTGAATAATAATGGAGAAATAGATTTGGTAGATAGGGTTTCATTTCTTTGACCTCCCCACATTATAATTGGAAGAGGAAGTGTAAACTCTAACACAGCCTATTAGCTGGAAAGGTAACACCAAACACATTTCCTACAAAAGCAGCTGTTTAGCTGGTTAAACAAAGGTTAGCCATATGTTGGCAAAAAGTCATGGTCCAAGTCAAGAACTCACCAGCAGCCTGCGGCACTTTAAGCAGTGGTAGCTGATTTGAGCTTTTTCAAAGCTTATGTCTAAAACTCAGGTGAGTGTAATTGTCTCCAATGAGTGCCATCTGCTCAATATTAGGAAATAAACAGAGAAAGAAGTCATTTTCCTCTTTCCTACTATACGTATGTCAAAATGTGTTTATTATTTTGTTGCTGCGATATTCATATATTAAAATCTTCATTATTTTTTTTCACTTAAAACAAAATATATGTATATATTGCACTGACCCTGCAGTACCTCCATGGACCACGGACCCCCAGTTGAATACCCCCTGCAGTACCTCCATGGACCACGGACCCCCAGTTGAATACCCCTGCAGTACCTCCATGGACCACGGACCCCCAGTTGAATAGCCCCGCAGTACCTCCATGGACCACGGACCCCCAGTTGAATACCCCAGCAGTACCTCCATGGACCACGGAACCCCAGTTGAATACCCCCGCAGTACCTCCATGGACCACGGACCCCCAGTTGAATACCCCTGCAGTACCTCCATGGACCACGGACCCCCAGTTGAATACCCCTGCAGTACCTCCATGGACCACGGACCCCCAATTGAATACCCCTGCAGTACCTCCATGGACCACGGACCCCCAGTTGAATACCCCTGCAGTACCTCCATGGACCACGGACCCCCAGTTGAATACCCCTGCAGTACCTCCATGGACCACGGACCCCCAGTTGAATACCCCTGTGCTACAGTGTACTACTGTGAATTATGTTGGTCAACCGAACAAGAGCAAGTATATATGGTGGAGATGGCTTTAGTTGGTCAACCAGCTGCAAGCTACTAGCAACCATGTCTCTAAACAAACCTTGAGCGGGACAAACTGGTCGAAGTGGTCAATCTGTTCAAGCTAGATTTTCCAGCAGAGATAGTCGTGGAGAGATGTTTACCTCAGGGTTGCTTTAGTCAGGGAGAGGTGTTTACCTCAGGGTTGCTTTAGTCAGGGAGAGGTGTTTACCTCAGGGTTGCTTTAGTCACGGAGAGGTGTTTACCTCAGGGTTGCTTTAGTCAGGGAGAGGTGTTTACCTCAGGGTTGCTTTAGTCAGGGAGAGGTGTTTACCTCAGGGTTGCTTTAGTCACGGAGAGGTGTTTACCTCAGGGTTGCTTTAGTCAGGGAGAGGTGTTTACCTCAGGGTTGCTTTAGTCAGGGAGAGGTGTTTACCTCAGGGTTGCTTTAGTCAGGAAGAGGTGTTTACCTCAGGGTTGCTTTAGTCAGGGAGAGGTGTTTACCTCAGGGTTGCTTTAGTCAGGGAGAGGTGTTTACTTCAGGGTTGCTTTAGTCAGGGAGAGGTGTTTACCTCAGGGTTGCTCTAGGCAGGGAGAGGTGTTTACCTCAGGGTTGCTTTAGTCATGGAGAGGTGTTTACCTCAGGGTTTCTTTAGTCAGGGAGAGGTGTTTACCTCAGGGTTGCTTTAGTCAGGGAGAGGTGTTTACCTCAGGGTTGCTTTAGTCAGGGAGAGGTGTTTACCTCAGGGTTGCTCTAGTCAGGGAGAGGTGTTTACCTCAGGGTTGCTTTAGTCACGGAGAGGTGTTTACCTCAGGGTTGCTTTAGTCAGGGAGAGGTGTTTACCTCAGGGTTGCTTTAGTCAGGGAGAGGTGTTTACCTCAGGGTTGCTCTAGTCAGGGAGAGGTGTTTACCTCAGGGTTGCTTTAGTCACGGAGAGGTGTTTACCTCAGGGTTGCTTTAGTCAGGGAGAGGTGTTTACCTCAGGGTTGCTTTAGTCAGGGAGAGGTGTTTATCTCAGGGTTGCTCTAGTCAGGGAGAGGTGTTTACCTCAGGGTTGCTTTAGTCAGGGAGAGGTGTTTACCTCAGGGTTGCTTTAGTCATGGAGAGGTGTTTACCTCAGGGTTGCTTTAGTCAGGGAGAGGTGTTTACCTCAGGGTTGCTTTAGTCG
>NC_048572.1:1981524-2191524 GCF_013265735.2 Oncorhynchus mykiss
GTGACATTAGCGAAGGCTGTCCCCACCATGAGGTAGAAGACTCTGGGCTGCTGCTGGAGGATGCCGGATGGAGAGAAAATCACCCAGACAGAGGAGAGGAGGCAGAGGAGGACAGGAGAGAGGAAGGGGAGGAAGGCCTCGTACATACTGCTGTGTTTCAGAGTGTTATTACGAGACGCCCTGAGAGAGAGAGGGGGAGATAAAAGAGAGGGTTACCTCTAAAGCTCTGTCACGATCAAGTAAGTTGTTAGTTTAGTTTACTAGGATCCTATTAATCTAAACTAACAGCAAATGGGGGTCCTAGTAAACTACACTAACCACAGCTAACAGGGGTTACTAGTAAACTACACTGACAACAGCAAACAGGATTACTAGTAAACTAAACTAACAGCTAATGGGGGATCCTAGTAAACTAACAGCTAACGAGGGATCCTAGTAAACTAAACTAACAGCTAACGGGGGATCCTAGTAAACTAACTGCTAACGAGGGATCCTAGTAAACTAACAGCTAACGAGGGATCCTAGTAAACTAAACTAACAGCTAACGAGGGATCCTAGTAAAATAAACTAACAGCTAACGAGGGATCCTAGTAAACTAAACTAACAGCTAATGGGGGATCCTGGTAAACTAAACTAGCATCAGCTAATGGGGGATCCTAGTAAACTAAACTAGCATCAGCTAACGGGGGATCCTAGTAAACTAAACTAACAGCTAACGGGGGATCCTAGTAAACTAAACTAACAGCTAACGGGAAATCTTAGTAAACTAAACTAGCATCAGCTAATGGGGATCCTAGTAAACTAAACTAACAGCTAACGGGAAATCCTAGTAAACTAAACTAGCATCGGCTAATGGGGATCCTAGTAAACTAAACTAACAGCTAACGGGGATCCTAGTAAACTAAACTAGCATCGGCTAATGGGGATCCTAGTAAACTAAACTAGCATCAGCTAATGGGGATCCTAGTAAACTAAACTAGCATCAGCTAATGGGGATCCTAGTAAACTAAACTAGCATCAGCTAATGGGGATCCTAGTAAACTAAACTAGCATCAGCTAATGGGGTATTCTAGTGAACTAAACTAAGAAAAGCTGATGGGGGATCCAAGTGAGAGTTAAATTAGGTTGCTAGGTTAACGCACTGCAGCTAAACCAACTTGACATGTTGAGTCTGAAGGAGATTGACGTTTACTAAGTTTACATGTTGAGTCTCTGAAGGAAAAATGACTATAACAGTTAGTAAGCTAAGAGCTGTAACTTACTTGAAGACGTTGTAGAGGCTCATGGGAAGGGTCACAGTGAACGAACAACCTGGTGGTGACACCACGAACAACCAATCAGAACACAACATCAATTTACATAACATCAGAACCAATCACACTGCACGGTGCACGAAACTGTCCAATCCCAGCTCAGACAGCAGTAATCTAACCAACAGGAGCTCACCGAGGATCATGAAAGTGAAGAGGTCTCGGTAGTGGAAGTTCCACCAGATTGGTTCATACCACGTCTCCACGCCAACCATCGCTGTGAAGATGTACACTATAGAGATGGTCTGAGAGAGAGAGTCAGAGGGAGAGAGAAAGAGAGATGAGAGAACAGAGAAAGAAGTGCGAGAGAGGGAGATGAGCGTGAGAAAGAGAGATGAGAAAGAGAGAGAGAGACAGGGCGGAGAGAGAGAAACAGATGAGAGAGAGATGAGAGAGAGAGATGAGAGAGAGGTCATGATCAGATGATCTCCTGCATTTTTCAGCATGTTCTTAAAAAAAATAGATTAAGTTAGATAAACTTGGATTTTTTTGTCAGGAACATATACATGATACTACCCTCCACAACATAACCTTCACTATGTCACCAGGACATATTCAGGATTCTACCCTCCACAACACTATGTCACCAGGACATATTCAGGATTCTACCCTCCACAACACTATGTCACCAGGACATATTCAGGACTCTACCCTCCACAACACTATGTCACCAGGACATATACAGGATACTACCCTCCACAACACTATGTCACCAGGACATATTCAGGACTCTACCCTCCACAACACTATGTCACCAGGACATATTCAGGACTCTACCCTCCACAACACTATGTCACCAGGACATATACAGGATACTACCCTCCACAACACTATGTCACCAGGACATATTCAGGACTCTACCCTCCACAACACTATGTCACCAGGACATATTCAGGACTCTACCCTCTACAACATAACCTTCACTATGTCACCAGGACATATTCAGGATTCTACCCTCCACAACACTATGTCACCAGGACATATTCAGGACTCTACCCTCCACAACACTATGTCACCAGGACATATACAGGACACTACCCTCTACAACACTATGTCACCAGGACATATTCAGGACTCTACCCTCTACAACATAACCTTCACTATGTCACCAGGACATATACAGGATACTACCCTCCACAACACTATGTCACCAGGACATATTCAGGACTCTACCCTCCACAACACTATGTCACCAGGACATATACAGGATACTACCCTCCACAACACTATGTCACCAGGACATATTCAGGACTCTACCCTCCACAACACTATGTCACCAGGACATATACAGGACACTACCCTCTACAACATAACCTTCACTATGTCACCAGGACATATGTCACATGTCACCAGGACTCTACCCTCCACAACACTATGTCACCAGGACATATACAGGATACTACCCTCCACAACATAACCTTCACGATGTCACCAGGACATATACAGGATACTACCCTCTACAACACTATGTCACCAGGACATATACAGGATACTACCCTCTACAACACTATGTCACCAGGACATATACAGGATACTACCCTCTACAACACTATGTCACCAGGACATATACAGGATACTACCCTCTACAACACTATGTCACCAGGACATATACAGGATACTACCCTCTACAACACTATGTCACCAGGACATATACAGGATACTACCCTCTACAACACTATGTCACCAGGACATATTCAGGATACTACCCACCACAACACTATGTCACCAGGACATATACAGGATACTACCCACCACAACATAACCTTCACTCCATATCAAAACTCAAAACCCACAACCTGATTTTGGAGGGAATTACAGAATCACCTGGAAGGCTTACAGCTACCAAAGATACCAAGGAAACACTCTGGGAAACAATAGAAACCTGAAAACACCTGGAACCTGTTCAGAGGTAATTAAAATACAGTACCCTGCGTACGTAAAGAATGATAAGGCAAGAAAATATCATAAAATGAAGCTCCTTATGGAAAATCAAGAGACACTTTTTGCTGACTATTATAAAAATGGGAACATCAGCAACCTCATCTTCCACACAAACTATCCCCTGGCAGGGCACAGTGCTATATTAGCACACTACCCCATTGTTAAGAGCGGGGGGGTTAACTAGGGGTGGAAACTCAGGATACTAGACAACGAGGACTCTGTGTCAGCTAATATAAACCTCTATAAGTCTGGAACAGTAATGGTACAGGCCAACCCCAAACAGTTTCCGCTGGACTTTCACCTAATCAAAGAATTAGCTCAGCAGGAGAAGCTCACCCTGGAGATAGATACCCCCACCCCGAGTGGATCAGACGTCTTCATTAAATAACCCCACAAACGAGCAACTCCACGCGGAAAGTCAATCTCCCAGCACAGAGTACTACCCCCTCATTGAAATGAAGGATACATTCACCCAGCTGGAGGTAAGGCAGGTGGAGCTGGAACAGCAGGTGATTACACTCCAGTCAGCACAGACCCAGACAACAGTCCAGCACAACAACACCCCCTTAACTAGACCCGGAGAGCTGGAGGTGGAGAGAGACATGTCTGCACTCTGGACAGTGGTGAGACAACTTCAACAATATAAAATGCAAGAGCAGGAGAAGAACAGAGCACTAGAGGAGAGGATCAGGCTGCTGGAGGAGAGGTTGAGGGGGATGGAGGAGAGGATCAGGCTGCTGGAGGAGAGGTTGAGGGGGATGGAGGAGAGGATCAGACTGCTGGAGGAGAGGGTGAGGGGGATGGTGTGTGACAGAACAACCCACTAGAGAGGGGGCTCCCCCGCAGAGAAGCCAGCAGAACAGCCCACCTCAGACCCTGACCATAGCTTCGACATCGCAGAACAGACAAATGAAGAACCCCAAGCCCAGCGGCTCTCACCCCCTCTGAGCACCCCGTCAGCCACCCTGATAGCCCTCCTGACAACCCTTAACACCCATTGAGGACATACACAAGACACAGATTGTTCTCCTTACGGACTCAAATGGGAAATATATACAATCATTTCCCCCCCGCTGGGTGTCCGGACACTCTGGTGTCCAAACACCCAGCGCGCCCTAGACCTTCTGTCTGAGGACCAACTAGGGTCACCCAGCCACATAATAATACCGTCATTTCTGGACTATTAAAACCTCGGTGTTAGGGGGCAGTATTTTCATTTTTGGAGAAAAAAGAATTGTCCAGAAAATATGCTAGAATATGCATATAATTGACAGCTTTGGATAGAAAACACTAATGTTTCCAAAACTGTAAAGATATTGTCTGTGAGTATAACAGAACTGATGTTGCAGGCGAAAGCCTGAGAAAAATCCAACCCGGAAGTGCCCCAGGTTTTGAGAGCGCTGCGTTCCAATAACTCCCTATTCAGCTGTGAATGTACCATCAACGAGCTTACGCTTTCTACGTATTCCCCAAGGTATCTACAGCATTGTGACGTAGTTTTACGCATTTCTGTTGAAGAATAGCCGTAGGCGGCCACAAGTGGTCACATGGTGGCTCCGAGAGAGATTCTCGCGTAAAATACAGAGGTAGCCATTACTCCAATCGGTCCTAGTGAAAAACTAATTGTCCCGACGGATATATTATCGAATAGATATTAGAAAAACACCTTGAGGATGGATTGCCATATTTCTGTCGATATTATGGAGCTAATTTTGAATATTTTTCGGCGTTGTGGTGACCGCAATTTCCGGGCGATTTCTCAGCCAAACGTGAAGAACAGAGCTATTTCACCTACAAAAATAATATTTTGGGAAAAAATGAACTTTGGCTATCTAACTGGGAGTCTCATGAGTGAAAACATCCGAAGTTCATCAAAGGTAAACAATTTAATTTGATTGCTTTTCTGATTTCCGTGACAAGGTTGCCTGCTGCTAGCAAGGCATAATGCTATGCTAGGCTATGATAAACTTACAAATGCTTGTCTAGCGTTGGCTGTAAAGCATATTGAAAATGTGAGATGACAGGGTGATTAACAAAAGGCTGAGCTGGGTTCCAATATATTTCACTTGCGATTTTCATGAATAGGAATATTTATGTCCGTTGCGTTATGCTAATTAGTGTCAGATGATGACAACGGTCCCGTTCACGGGCTGGGGTGTCACTACAGGTTAAGCGCACCTGAATATAAGCCGCACCCACTGAATTATAAAAAAATATGTATTTTGTACATAAATAAGCCACACGTCTATAAGCCGCAGGTGACTACCGGTACATTGAAACAAATGAACTTTACACAGCTTTTAAACGAAACACGGCTTGTAACAAAAATAATTAGGCTTTAACGAAACACGGCTTGTAACAAAGATAGTGACCAATGACCAAGAAAGTCATTGGTCACTATCTTCCTCCTCCTGTGCACTGAAACCACTGAAGTCATCTCCTTCGGTGTCGGAGTTGAATAGCCTCAGAATTGCTTCATCCGATGTTGGATCGTTTTCATTGTTGCTCACGTCACTTTCATCCGGAGGCAAATTCCCCGCTGAGCTCATGCTGCCCTCTTCAACACGCAGCAATCCAGCCTTTCAAAACCCGTTGATTATAGTGGAGTTTTTGACAATGCTCCATATTGACCATAAGTTGCTCTTCGCATGCGGCCCGTTTTAGTGAAGGATTTCTCCCCACTTGTCATCCAAGCCTCCCACTGAACACGGAGCGCCACCTTGATGGGAAGTTTGAGCGCACTCGATTTACGTCACATTATGTGATGGTGCTCAGTTTATTGGCGGCAGGAATCTTGTGAAAGCAGGAAAAATCCATAAATTAGCCGCGTCATTGTATAAACCGCGAGGTTCAACGCGTGGGAAAAAAGTAGCGTCTTATAGTCCGGAAATGACGGTACACACAGGCACAAACCACCTGAGAGCACAGCAGGAAAGGGTGACCACAGCACTGACGGGAGTGATTGAAAAAGTTTCTTCTACTTTCCCCAATGCAGAAGTGGTTATCTCCACCCTGCTACCACGAAAAGACTTCCACCCTGCTACCATACATCGGGTAAACGCAAGTATTTCCCATGACTGTGCCTTAAAATCAAATGTTTTCCTGGCCCACCACTCCACCCTGGACCTGAACAGCCTCTATGACCAGGCCCACCACTCCACCCTGGCCCTGAACAGCCTCTATGACCAGGCCCACCACTCCACCCTGGACCTGAACAGCCTCTATGATCAGGTCCACCTCTACAAGGCAGCAGTGCCCACATTGGCCCGGACTCTAAAGGACATCGCTCTCAAACTCAGCCCCAACACTTTACACAGGAGCAACAGATCAATAGACACCCCACCCAGACCAGCGAGATACTCTCCCAGACTTGCGGGACCCCCCCCACTGGACCTACCCATAGAGGACCCACGCCTACATTCAGTCCACAGCACCACCAGCCACACACACACCCACCCCAACCAATCAACAGGCCCCCAAGTCAACCATGTCAACACACAATTTAGGCCCCCTCAGATTAGACATATGCCCCTTCTTCCCACCCCCGCAGGGAGGGCCTCAACATGAAAGTCACACATACGCCCAGGCCGTGAGCAGGCAAACAGACCCAACCCCCACTCTTACAATAGCCCAAGCCAATGGCATGTACCAGATGCTCAGCAGGCTCTGCTCACACTTACTGACCTGGGGCCAAACCACACAACCAACAACATTGGACACTTTATGGAACACAAAGCCTTCACGATCTCATCCTGGGGTATCCAAGGCCTGAGGTCATCTGCCTTTGGCCTAAAGAGCAGGAACCTGGACTTCAAAGAAATCCGAAATACAGACATTGTCATCCTACAAGAAACCTGGTATAGAGGAGACGAACCCACTGGTTGCCCTCTAGGTTACAGAGAGCTGGTAGTCCCATCCACCAAACTACCAGGTGTGAAACAGGGTATAAAGGAGATGGACCCACTGGTTACCCTCTAGGTTACAGAGAGCTGGTAGTCTAATCCACCAAACTACCAGGTGTGAAACAGGGAAGGGACTCAGGGGGTATGCTAATTTGGTATAGAGCAGGCCTAACCCACTCCATTAAATTAATCAAACAGGAACGTTTGACTAGAAATTCAAAAGGAAATCATTTTAACAGAGAAAAAAAATATTATTCTGTGTGCTACCTATATCCCCCCCATACTTTAATGAAGCCAGCTTCTCCATCCTGGAGGGGGAAATCAATCATTTCCAAGCCCAGGGACATGTACTAGTCTATGGTGACCTTACATGCCAGAACCGGACAAGAACCTGACACCCTCAGCACACAGGGGGACAAACACCTACCTGGAGGAAACACCATTCCCTCCCCCATATGCCCCCCTAGACACAACTACAACACAACCAACAAAAACAGGTCACAACTCCAGCAGCTCTGTCGCACGCTGGGTATGAACATAGTCAATGGTAGGCTGAGGGGACTCCTACGGTAGGTACAGCTATAGCTCATTTCTTGGCAGTAGTACTGTAGACTACTTTATCACTGACCTCAACCCAGAGTCTCTCGAGCGTTCTGTCACCCTACTGACACCCCTATCAGATCACAGCAAAATCTCTACCTGAAAAGAGCAATACTCAATCATGAGGCATCAAAGCCAAAGGAACTGAGTAACATTAAGAAATGCTATAGATGGAAGGAATGCAGTTTGGAAACCTACCAAAAAACTATTAGGCAACAACAAATTCTATCCCTTTAGACAATTTCCTGGGTAAAACGTTCCACTGTAATAGTGAAGGTGTAAACAGTATATTTGACCTCTCAGCTTCCCTCCATCAAATCTAAAAATCTCAAATAGAAAACCGAAGAAAATGAACAACAAATGGTTTGATGAAGAATGAAAAAACCTAAGAAAGATATCGAGAAACCTATCCAACCAAAAACATAGAGACCCAGAAAACCTGAGACTATGCCTTCATTATGGTGAATCACTAAAACAATACAGAAATACACTACGGAAAAAGAAGGAACAGCACGTCAGAAATCAGCTCAATGTAATTGAAGAATCGTTAGACTAACCTCTTCAGGGAAAATTGGAAAACACTAAAACAACACAAAGAATTATCTATCCAAAATCGAGATGTGTGGATAAACCACTTCCCCAATCTTTTTGGCTCTATAACAAAGAACAAACAGCAAAAACATATACATGATCAAATAATCTTAGAATCAACTATTAAAGACTACCAGAACCCACTGGATTCTCCAATAACATTGAATGAACTACAAGACAAAATACAAACCCTCCAACCCAAAAAGGCCTGAGGTGTTGATGGCATCCTCAATGAAATGATCAAATATACAGACCACAAATTCCAACTGGCTAAAACTCTTTAACATCATCCTTAGCTCTGGCATTTTCCCCAATATTTGGAACCAAGGACTGATCACCCCAATCCACAAAAGTGGAGACAAACTTGACCATAATAACTTCCGTGGGATATGCGTCAACAGCAACCTTGGGAAAATCCTCTGCATTATCATTAACAGCAGACTTCATTTCCTCAATGAAAAACAATGTTCTGAGCAAATGTCAAATTGGCTTTTTACCAAATTAACATACAACATCCCACTTGTTCACTCTGCACATCCTACTTGACAACCAAACAAACCAAAACAAAAGGCAAAGTCTTCTCATGCTTTGACTCAATCTGGCATGAGGGTCTGCTATACAAACTGATGGAAAGTGTTGTTGGGGGAAAAACATACAACATTATAAAATCCATGTCCACAAACAACAAGTGTGCGGTTAAAATAGGCAAAAAACGCACACAATTCTTCCCACAGGGTCGTGGGGTGAGACAGGGATGCAGCTTGAGCTTCACCCTCTTCAACATATATATAAACAAATTGGAGAGGACACTAGAACAGTCTGCAGCACCCGGCCTCCCCCTGCTAGAATCTAAAGTCAAATGTCTACTGATGATCTGGTGCTTCTGTCACCAACCAAGGAGGGCCTACAGCAGCACCTAGATCTGTCCCCAACCAAGGAGGGCCTACAGCAGCACCTAGATCTGTCCCCAACCAAGGAGGGCCTACAGCAGCACCTAGATCTGTCCCCAACCAAGGAGGGTCTACAGCAGCACCTAGATCTGTCACCAAACAAGGAGGGCCTACAGCAGCACCTAGATCTGTCCCCATCCAAGGAGGGCCTACAGCAGCACCTAGATCTGTCCCCATCCAAGGAGGGCCTACAGCAGCACCTAGATCTGTCCCCATCCAAGGAGGGCCTACAGCAGCACCTAGATCTTCTGCACAGATTCTGTCACACCTGGGCCCTGACAGTAAATCTCACTAAGACAAAAATAATGGTCTTCCAAAAAAGGTCCCATTGCCAGGACAACAAACACACATTCCATCTGGACACCGTTACCCTAGAGCACACAGAAAACTATACATACCTCGGCCTAAACATCAGCGCCACAGGTAACTTACACAAATCTGTGAACGATAGAAGGGCCTTCTATGCCATCGAAAGGAACGTAAAATTCAACATACCAATTAGGATCTGGCTAAAAAATACTTGAATCAGTTAAACAACCCATTGTCCTTTATGGTTGTGAGGTCTGGGGTCCGCTCACCAACCAAGAATTCTCAAAACGGGACAAACACCAAATTGAGACTCTGCATGCAGAATTCTGCAAAAATATCCTCAGTGTACAACGTAGAACACCAAATACTGCATGCAGAGCAGAATTAGGCCGATACCCACTAATGATCAAAATCCAGAAAAGAGCCGTTCACTTCTACAACCACCTAGAAGGAAGCGATTCCCAAACCTTCCATAACAAAGCCATCACCTACAGAGAGATGAACCTGGAGAAGAGTCCCTTAAGCAAGCTGGTCCTGGGGCTCTGTTCACAAACAAAAACATACCCCACAGACCCCCAGGAGACCAACACAATTAGACCCAACCAAATCGATGAGGTGAGAAAACAAAAAGATAATTACTTGACGCATTGGAAAGAATTAACAAAATAACAGAGCAAACTAGAATGCTATTTGGCCCTAAACAGAGAGTACACAGTGGCAGAATACCTACAAAATGAGGTGGAAACTGAGCTGCACTTCCTAACCTCCTGCCAAATGTATGACCAATGTTGATAAACTCCCATATCTACTAGGTGAAATACCACAGGGTGCCATCACGGCAGCAAGATTTGTGACCTATTGCCACAAGAAAAGGTCAACCAGTGAAGAACAAACACCATTGTAAACACAACTCATATTTATGTTTATTTATTTTCCCTTTTGAACTTTAAATATTTGCACACCGTTATAACACTGTGTATAGACATAATATGACATTTGTAATGTCTTTATTCTTTTGGAACTTCTGTGAGTGTAATGTTTCCTGATCATTTGTATTGTTTATTTAACTTTTGTTCATTATCTGCCTCACTTGCTTTGGTAATGTTAACATATGTTTCCCATGCCAATAAAGCCCCTTGAATTGAATTGACAGAGAGCCAGAGCGATGAGGTGAATGTGTAGTGTCTCCTACTCACCACTTGGCTGATGTCATATCCCCAGGGCAGGAATAGGATTCCTGTGTTGTATTTCTCCCAGTGAGACAGGATGAATGAGAAAAGGACCACCCACAGGATGTAGTACAACGTGGCCACGCCCACACCGCTCGGGCCACGCCCAAATATGGAGTAGACGGTGGCCACGAAGAACACACAGGCCCAGCTGTCCAGGCCATGGTCAAACAGCTCCCCCAGTGGTGTGGAGGAGTTAGTACGCCTCGCCTGCTTACCATCCACACCGTCTATCAGAGACACACAGAGAGAGAGAAAGAGAGAGAGAGAGAGACAGAGACACAGAGAGAGAGAGAGAGAGAGAGAGAGAGAGAGAGAGACAGACATACAGAGAGAGAGAGACAGAGAGAGTTTGGACAATAAATGGACACTGCAGTAGGGCTGTCAGCAGTAGGGCTGACATAAATCTTGGTCAACCGAGAGTCATCAGTATTGGTAGAAATTTTAAAAAAAGGTGTATTTTTCCATATATAGACATCCTATGTGTTTTAATTAAATCAACTATATTCACTGAGCTGGTCTGATGCTTTAAGCACTATTTGATTAAATAAATAAAAAAGACAAATGACTAGAGGGAGTGCGACCTGATTTCATTGTGCCGGGATCAGATTTGCTGCGCTATGTTAAAAAAAATGACAGCGACTGACTGACTATCGCTGTCTCTCTCTCTCTCCTCCCTGCTACAGCCACCACCACAGAACATCAGTGTGTATAGTGCTGTCTCTCTCTCCTCCTTGCTACAGCCACCACCACAGAACATCAGTGTGTATAGTGCTGTCTCTCTCCTCCCTGCTACAGCCACCACCACAGAACATCAGTGTGTATAATGCTGTCTCTCTCTCTCTCCTCCCTGCTACAGCGACCACCACAGAACATCAGTGTGTATAGTGCTGTCTCTCTCTCCTCCCTGCTACAGCCACCACCACAGAACATCAGTGTGTATAGTGCTGTCTCTCTCTCTCTCCTCCTTGCTACAGCCACCACCACAGAACATCAGTGTGTATAATGCTGTCTCTCTCTCTCTCCTCCCTGCTACAGCGACCACCACAGAACATCAGTGTGTATAGTGCTGTCTCTCTCTCCTCCCTGCTACAGCGTCCACCACAGAACATCAGTGTGTATAGTGCTGTCTCTCTCTCCTTCCTGCTAAAGCGACCACCACAGAACATCAGTGTGTATAATGCTGTCTCTCCTCCCTGCTACAGCGACCACCACAGAACATCAGTGTGTATAGTGCTGTCTCTCTCTCCTCCCTGCTACAGCGACCACCACAGAACATCAGTGTGTATAGTGCTGTCTCTCTCTCCTCCCTGCTACAGCGACCACCACAGAACATCAGTGTGTATAGTGCTGTCTCTCTCTCCTTCCTGCTAAAGCGACCACCACAGAACATCAGTGTGTATAATGCTGTCTCTCCTCCCTGCTACAGCGACCACCACAGAACATCAGTGTGTATAGCGCTGTCTCTCTCTCCTCCCTGCTACAGTGACCACCACAGAACATCAGTGTGTATAGTGCTGTCTCTCTCTCCTCCCTGCTACAGACGACCACCACAGAACATCGGTGTGTATAATGTTGTCTCTCTCTCCTCCCTGCTACAGACGACCACCACAGAACATCAGGGTATAGTGCTGTCTCTCTCTCTCTCCTCCCTGCTACAGCCACCACCACAGAACATCAGTGTGTATAGTGCTGTCTCTCTCTCTCTCCTCCCTGCTACAGCGACCACCACAGAACATCAGTGTGTATAGTGCTCTCTCTCTCTCCTCCCTGCTACAGCGACCACCACAGAACATCAGTGTGTATAGTGCTGTCTCTCTCTCCTCCCTGCTACAGCGACCACCACAGAACATCAGTGTGTATAGTGCTGTCTCTCTCTCTCTCCTCCCTGCTACAGCGACCACCACAGAACATCAGTGTGTATAGTGCTGTCTCTCTCTCCTCCCTGCTACAGCGACCACCACAGAACATCAGTGTGTATAATGCTGTCTCTCTCTCCTCCCTGCTACAGCGACCACCACAGAACATCAGTGTGTATAGTGCTGTCTCTCTCTCCTCCCTGCTACAGCCACCACCACAGAACATCAGTGTGTATAGTGCTGTCTCTCTCTCCTCCCTGCTACAGCGACCACCACAGAACATCAGTGTGTATAGTGCTGTCTCTCTCTCCTCCCTGCTACAGCGACCACCACAGAACATCAGTGTGTATAGTGCTCTCTCTCTCCTCCCTGCTACAGACGACCACCACAGAACATCAGTGTGTATAGTGCTGTCTCTCTCTCCTCCCTGCTACAGACGACCACCACAGAACATCAGTGTGTATAGTGCCGTCTCTCTCTCCTCCCTGCTACAGACGACCACCACAGAACATCAGTGTGTATAGTGCTGTCTCTCTCTCCTCCCTGCTACAGCGACCACCACAGAACATCAGTGTGTATAATGCTGTCTCTCCTCCCTGCTACAGCGACCACCACAGAACATCAGTGTGTATAGTGCTGTCTCTCTCTCCTCCCTGCTACAGCCACCACCACAGAACATCAGTGTGTATAGTGCTGTCTCTCTCTCCTCCCTGCTACAGCGACAACCACAGAACATCAGTGTGTATAGTGCTGTCTCTCTGACTGATTGATACAGTTGCCTATATAGGTATTGAAAAATAGGCCTCAGTAAGTTACGGTATTAAAACTAAACAGTTCTAAGGTATACAGCTACACTGTGGTTCTACAAGGCTGCTATACTAATGATAATGACATGGTGGTTCTACAAGGCTGCTATACTAATGATAATGACATGGTGGTTCTACAAGGCTGCTATACTAATGATAATGACATGGTGGTTCTACAAGGCTGCTATACTAATGATAATGACATGGTGGTTCTACAAGGCTGCTATACTAATGATAATGACATGGTGGTTCTACAAGGCTGCTATACTAATGATAATGACATGGTGGTTCTACAAGGCTGCTATACTAATGATAATGACATGGTGGTTCTACAAGGCTGCTATACTAATGATAATGACATGGTGGTTCTACAAGGCTGCTATACTAATGATAATGACATGGTGGTTCTACAAGGCTGCTATACTAATGATAATGACATGGTGGTTCTACAAGGCTGCTATACTAATGATAATGACATGGTGGTTCTATACTACTAATGATAATGACATGGTGGTTCTATACTAAGTCTACTAATGATAATGACATGGTGGTTATATACTAAGTCTACTAATGATAATGTCATGGTGGTTATATACTAAGTCTACTAATGATAATGACATGGTGGTTCTATACTACTAATGATAATGACATGGTGGTTCTATACTAAGTCTACTAATGATAATGACATGGTGGTTCTATACTAAGTCTACTAATGATAATGACATGGTGGTTCTATACTAAGTCTACTAATGATAATGACATGGTGGTTCTATACTAAGTCTACTAATGATAATGACATGGTGGTTCTACAAGGCTGCTATACTAATGATAATGACATGGTGGTTCTACAAGGCTGCTATACTAATGATAATGACATGGTGGTTCTATACTAAGTCTACTAATGATAATGACATGGTGGTTCTACAAGGCTGCTATACTAATGATAATGACATGGTGGTTCTACAAGGCTGCTATACAAATGATAATGACATGGTGGTTCTACAAGGCTGCTATACTAATGATAATGACATGGTGGTTCTACAAGGCTGCTATACAAATGATAATGACATGGTGGTTCTACAAGGTTGCTATACTAATGATAATGACATGGTGGTTCTACAAGGCTGCTATACTAATGATAATGACATGGTGGTTCTACAAGGCTGCTATACTAATGATAATGACATGGTGGTTCTACAAGGCTGCTATACTAATGATAATGACATGGTGGTTCTACAAGGCTGCTATACTAATGATAATGACATGGTGGTTCTACAAGGCTGCTATACTAATGATAATGACATGGTGGTTCTACAAGGTTGCTATACTAATGATAATGACATGGTGGTTCTACAAGGCTGCTATACTAATGATAATGACATGGTGGTTCTACAAGGCTGCTATACTAATGATAACGACATGGTGGTTCTATACTAAGTCTACTAATGATAACGACATGGTGGTTCTATACTAAGTCTACTAATGATAATGACATGGTGGTTCTATACTAAGTCTACTAATGATAATGACATGGTGGTTCTATACTACTAATGATACTGACATGGTGGTTCTATACTAAGTCTACTAATGATAATGTCATGGTGGTTATATACTAAGTCTACTAATGATAATGACATGGTGGTTCTATACTACTAATGATAATGTCATGGTGGTTCTATACTACTAATGATAATGACATGGTGGTTCTAAGTCTACTAATGATATTGACATGGTGGTTCTATACTAAGTCTACTAATGATAATGACATGGTGGTTCTATACTAAGTCTACTAATGATAATGACATGGTGGTTCTATACTAAGTCTACTAATGATAATGCTATTACTAATTACTATAATGATGACCACAATAATATTGGTAATAATGAAGGAGATGAATAAAAAGGAGGGTTCTTATTACTAGAAATGTGATTTGTTTGACTACTTGGAACAGCGTAAACACTAATTAAATGATACCAGAGGCTAAAGAAACAACGTGTAAAGACATTATGACAGCACAGCAAAGAGTAAAAGCAGACGAATTTGTGAAATTGTTTATCTGAAATGTTGTGGTTACATGAGGCTTAGTGTTCACAGAATCAGTAGGATATTAACCAAACAGTCAAACAGGCAACAGAAGACATATTTGTCTTCTGTTGATAGATGTGCAACATGCAACAAGTTCAAAGAATATAATCTATGGATTTCACATGACTGAGCAGGGGTGCAGCCACTTGGTAGCCAGGCCAAGTCAATCAGAATGAGTTTTACCCCACAAACGGGCTTTAATACAGACAGAAGTGCTCCTCAGTACCACCACCACCCTCAGCATCTGATCCAGCAGGGGAAGAAACCGGATGCTGAGGTCCATGACTGGGATGGTAACAACGGAGGTTGTGAGAAATCCCGCTATGCCCTCCAATGAACCAATAAACAGGCAAAGCGTCAATACAGGACTAAGATTGAATCATACTACACCGGCTCTGACGCTCGTCAGATGTGGAAGGGCTTGCAAACTAAGAACCATGTGAGTAAGACTTTTAAACAGGTCAACATCCACAAGGACGCTGAGTCGCAGGATGTGTACTCCGAGCAATCACTGACCAACTGGCAAGTGTCTTCACTGACATTTTCAACCTCTCCCTGACTGAGTCTGTAATACCGGCATGTTTCAAGCAGAACACCACAGTCCCTCTGGATAGTACGTCTGGATGCTGGACCTCCTGACGGGCCGTTCCCAGGTGGTAAGGGTAGGTAAAAACACATCTGCCATGCTTATTCTCAACACGGGGACCCCTCAGGGGTGCGTGCTCAGTCCCCTCCTATACTCCCTGTTCACTCATGACTGCACGGCCAGGCACAACTCCAACACCATCATCAAGTTTGCCGACGACAACAGTGGTAGGCCCAATCACCGACAACGAGACAGCCTATAGGGAGGAGGTCAGAGACCATGTGGTGCCAGGACAACAACCTCTCCCTCAACGTGATCAAGACAAAGGAGATTATTGTGGACTACAGGAAATGAGAACCGAGAACGCCCCCATTCTCACCGACGGGGCTGTGCGGCCCCCCAAAGAAATGCCACCCCACACCATGACTGACCCACCGCCAAACCGGTCATGCTGGAGGATGTTGCAGGCAGCAGAACGTTCTCCACGGCGTCTCCAGACTCTGTCACGTCTGTCACATGTGCTCAGTGTGAACCTGCTTTCATCTGTGAAGAGCACAGGGCGCCAGTGGCAAATTTGCCAATCTTGGTGTTCTCTGGCAAATGCCAAACGTCCTGCATGGTATTGGGCTGTAAGCACAGCCCCCACCTGTGGACGTCGGGCCCTCATACCACCCTCATGGAGTCTGTTTCTGACCGTTTGAGCAGACACATGCACATTTGTGGCCTGCTGGAGGTCATTTTGCAGGGCTCTGGCAGTGCTCCTCCTGCTCCTCCTTGCACAAAGGCGGAGGTAGCGGTCCTGCTGCTGGGTTGTTGCCCTCCTACGGCCTCCTCCACGTCTCCTGATGTACTGGCCTGTCTCCTGGTAGCGCCTCCATGCTCTGGACACTACGCTGACAGACACAGCAAACCTTCTTGCCACATCTCGCATTGATGTTCCATCCTGGATGAGCTGCACTACCTGAGCCACTTGTGTGGGTTGTAGACTCCGTCTCATGCTACCACTAGAGTGAAAGCACCGCCAGCATTCAAAAGTGACCAAAACATCAGCCAGGAAGCATAGGAACTGAGAAGTGGTCTGTTGTCACCACCTACAGAACCACTCCTTTATTGGGGGTGTTTTGCTAATTGCCTATAATTTCCACCTGTTGTCTATTCCATTTGCACAACAGCATGTGAAATTATTTTATATATTTTATTTTCCAAAAACTCAACTGCAAAACACTCTCCTGGAACCCGCCTCACCAATTTAAAAATATATATATATATTATTTACCTCAAATCTGAAATCTACAATAGAAGCTAGCCTGAAGCTAACCAGAAGCTATCCAGTTTACTGGCTAACGTTAGTATACAGCTAACCACGGTTTGTGGTCATCAGCTATCCTTTAGCTCGAAAATCTATCGCCAGTTTTGTACAACGTGACTCAGACCAGAACATAAACAATAGTATTTTTATTAGTGTTGCACCATTGTTCTTATGTATTATAACTACTGAACAATTTTAGTAGCACATGTCTTAGACTGATGGACAAAGCCATCCCTACGGCTTCTACAGTGGATCAGTCCACTCAGACAGGTGTCTTGTACACCATGAAAAAAACTATTTTTTGCTGCTGCTTGACAAAGACATTTCGGTCGACCAACAGCCTATCGATCGACTAATCTAATGGGGTCAGCCCTACACGGCAGTAAATAAAACCTAATAAATACATCTGTCTTGTCCAGGACCGGAGTCTAAACAGAACGCTGCGCCAATCAGAGCTACAGTAGACAATTACCACACAGGCCTGCCATCATTCACTTTGAACTGGACTGTGTGTTTACAGGCAGCATCAACAGCGTGACTTTAAATCAAATGTTAGGCGATTTGGCCTTGTTCGCAGTCGGCGTTCCAATTCATCCCAAAAGGTGTTCAATGGGGTTGAGGTCAGGGTTCTGTCGAGGCCAGTCAAGTTTCACAGCAATCTCGACAAACCAGTTCCGTATGGACCTTCCTTTGTGCACGGAAGCATTGTCATACTGAAACAGGAAATGGAGTTTCCCAAACTGTTGCCACAAAGAATAATCAAGAATGTCACCGTAGTGTTAAGATTTCCCGTCACTGGAACAAAGAGGCCAGAACCATGAAAAACAGCCACAGACCATTATACCTCCTCCACCAAACTTTACAGTTGGCACTATGCATTGGGGCCTGCAGCGTTCTCCTGGCATCCTCCAAACCTAGATTTGTCCGCCAGACTGCCATATGGTGAAGCGTGATTCTTCCCTCCAGAGAACATGTTTCCATTTCTCCAGAGTCCAATAGAGAAGAGATTTACACCACTCCAGCCGACGCTTGGCATTATCAATGAAATGTATTTATAAAGCCCTTTTTACATCAGCCGATGTCACAAAGTGCTGTACAGAAACCCAGCCTAAAACCCCAAACAGCAAGCAATGCAGGTGTAGAAGCACAGTGGCGAGGAAAAACTCCCTAGAAAGGACAGAACCTAGGAAGAAACCTAGAGGAACCAGGTTATGAGGGGTGGCCAGTCCTCTTCTGGCTGTACCGGGTGGAGATTATAACAGTACGTGGCCAAGATGTTCAAACATTCATAGATGACCAGCAGGGTCAAATAATAATAATCACAGTGGTTGTAGAGGGTGCAACAGGTCAGCACCTCAGGAGTAAATGTCAGTTGGCTTTTCATAGCCGATCATTCAGAGTTAGTGACAGCAGGTGCGGTAGAGAGAGAGTCCAAAACAGCAGGTCAGGGACAAGGTAGCATGTCCAGTGAACAGGTCAGAGTTCCATATCCAGAACAGTTGAAACTTGCACAGCAGAACGGCCATGTGGACTGGGGACAGCAAGGAGTCATCAGGCCAGGTAGTCCTGAGGCATGGTCGTATGGCTCAGGTCCTCCGAGAGAAAGAGAGAGAGAAAGAAAGAGCAAGATAATTAGAGGGACATACTTAAAACTCACACAGGACAGCGGGTAAGACAGGAGAAATACTCCAGAAATAACAGACTGACTAGCCTCTCCACCCGGCACAGCCAGAAGAGGACTGGCTACCCCTCATAGCCTGGTTCCACTCTAGGTTTCGGCCTTTCTAGGGAGTTTTTTCTAGCCACCGTGCTTCTATACCTGCATTGCTTGCTGTTTGGGGTTTTAGGCTGGGTTTCTATACAGCACTTGAATATATCAGCTGATGTAAGAAGGGATCTTTTTATTTTTTATTTTATTTGATTCAGCCCCCCGACACAAACTATTGCAGCATAAACACCGGAGGCTGAGACAGGAGGGAGACACTCCGACAATACCCCCGGACAGGGCCAAACAGGCAGGATATAACCCCACCCACTTTGCCAAAGCACAGCCCTCACACCACTAGAGGGATATCTTCAACCACCAACTTACCATCCTGAGACAAGGCTGAGTATAGCCCACAAAGATCTCCGCCACGGCACAACCCAAGGGGGGCGCCAACCCAGACAGGAAGATTACGTCAGTGACTCAACCCACTCAAGTGACGCACCCCTCCTAGGGACGACATGGAAGAGCACCAGTAAGCCAGTGACTCAGCCCCTGTAATAAGGTTAGAGGCAGAGAATCCCAGTGGAGAGAGGGGAACCGGCCAAGCAGAGAAAACAAGGGCGGTTCATTGCTCCAGAGCCTTTCCGTTCACCTTCACACTCCTGGGCCAGACTACACTCAATCATAGGACCCACTGAAGAGATGAGTCTTCAATAAAGACTTAAAAGTTGAGACCGAGTCTGCGTCTGCGTCTCTCACATGGGTAGGCAAACCACTCCATAAAAATGGAGCTCTATAGAAGAAAGGCCTGCATCTTGTGACAGTAGTGTACGTGTAGGTATGTACGGCAGGACTTGTAATGCTTTGTAGGTTAGCAGGAAAACCTTGAAATCAGCCCTTGCCTTAACAGGAAGCCAGTGTAGGGAGGCTAGCACTGGAGTAATATGATCACATTTTTTGGTTCTAGTACGATTCTAGCAACCGTATTTAGCACTAACTGAAATTTATTTAGTGCTTTATCCGGGTAGCCGGAAAGTAGAGCATTGCAGTAGTCTAACCTAGAAGTGACAAAAGCATGGATACATTGTTCTGCATAATTTTTTGGACAGAAAATGTCTGATTTTTGCAACATTACGAAGATGGAAAAAGCTGTCCTTGAAATATTCTTGATAAATTCATCAAAAGAGAGATCAGGGTCCAGAGTAACACCGAGGTCCTTCACAGTTTTATTTGAGACGGCTGTACAACCATCAAGAGTAACTGTCAGATCCAACATAGGATATCTTTGTTTCTTGGGACCTAGAACAAGCATCTGTTTTGTCTAAAAGTTTAAAAGCAAAAAAATTGCCGCCATCCACTTCCTTATGTATGAAACACAGGCTTCCAGGGAGGGCAATTTTGGGGCTTCACCATGTTTCATCAAAATGTACAGCTGTGTATCGTCCGCATAGCAGTGAAAGTTAACATTACGTTTTCAAATGACATCCCCAAGAGGTAAAATATATAGTGAAAACAATAGTGGTCCTAAAACAGAACCTTGAGGAACACCGAAATTTACAGTTGATTTGTCAGAGGACAAACCGATCACAGAGACAAACTGATATCTTTCCGACAGATAAGATCTAAACCAGGCCAGAACTTGTCCGTGTAGACCAATTAGTGTTTCCAATCTCTCTAAAATAATGTGGTGATCGATGGTGTCAAAAGCAGCACTAAGGTCTAGGAGCATGAGGACCGATGCAGAGCCTCGGTCTGACGCCACTAAAAGGTAATTTACCACCTTCACAAGTGCAGTCTCAGTGCTATGATGGGGTCTAAAACCAGACGCAATCGTTAGGCAAGGGTAATTTAACTGTAGGAAGGATGAAACAGCGTCTGTGCCACCAGTAAGTACAGATAGTAGTATGAATCCCCTCGCACTGTCCCCACAGCCGGACAACTTTCTCAAGGCTTCTGGAAGGAAATGCTGAAGGAATGCTCAACCGGTGTCGCTCATTCAGCCGACAAACTCTCAACCGGTTATCCCTATTAAGCAATGAGTCAGAGTGGGAGGCCAATCCTTCTCTGGTCTCTCCTCCACCCGTTACGGGGTCTGAGACGCCGAAGCCTCCCACCATTAGCTCTGACAAATTGAAAACCCTCGTCATTGGCGACTCCATTACCCGCAGTATTAGACTTAAAACGAATCATCCAGCGATCAGACACTGTTTACCAGGGGGCAGGGCTACCGACGTTAAGGATAATCTGAAGATGGTGCTGGCTAAAGCTAAAACTGGCGAGTGTAGAGAGTGTAGAGATTGTTATCCACGTCGGCACCAACGATGTTAGGATGAAACAGTCAGAGGTCCCCAAGCGCAACATAGCTTCAGCGTGTAAATCAGATAGAAAGATGTGTCGGCATCGAGTAACTGTCTCTGGCCCCCTCCCAGTTAGGGGGAGTGATGAGCTCTACAGCAGAGTCTCACAACTCAATCTCTGTTTGAAAACTGTTTTCTGCCCCTCCCAAAAGGTAACATTTGTCAATAATTGGCCCTCTTTCTGGGACTCGCCAGAAAGCCTGGCCTGTTGAGGAGTGACGGACTCCATCCTAGCTGGAGGGGTGCTCTCATCTTACCTACGAACATAGACAGGGCTTTAACTCCTCTAGCTCCACAATGAAATAGGGTGCAGGCCAGGCAGCAGGCTGTTAGCCAGTCTGCCAGCTTAGTTGAGTCTGCCACTAGCACAGTCAGTGTAGTCAGCTCAGCTATCCCTGTGTCTGTGCCTCGACCTAGGTTGGGGAAAACTAAACAAGACTGTGTTCGCCTTAGCAATCTCACTGGAATAAAGACCTCCTCCATTCCTGTCATTATTGAAAGAGATCATGATACCTCACATCTCAAAATAGGGCTACTTAATGTTAGATCCCTCACTTCAAAGGCAGTCATAGTTAATGAACTAATCACTGATCATAATCTTGATGTGATTGGCCTGACTGAAACATGGCTTAAGCCTGATGAATTGACTGTGTTGAATGAGGTCTCACCTCCTGGTTACACTAGTGACCATATCCCCCATGCATCCCGAAAATGCGGAGGTGTTGCAAACATTTACGATAGCAAATTTCAATTTACCCCCCAAAAATAAATGACTGCGTTTTCGTCTTTTGAGCACCTAGTCATGAAATCTATGCAGCCTACTCAATCACTTTTATAGCTACTGTTTACAGGCCTCCTGGACCGTATACAGCGTTCCTCACTGAGTTTCCTAAATTCCTATTGGACCTTGTAGTCATAGCAGATAATATTCTAATTTTTGGTGACTTTAATATTCACATGGAAAAGTTCACAGACCCACTCCAAAACCCACAGACCCAACGCAGTGAGTTTTGTCCAACATGTCTCTGGACCTACTCACTGCAACAGTCATACTCAGGACCTAGTTTTGTCCCGTGGAATAAATATTGTGGATCTTAATGTTTTTCCTCATAATTGGACCACCATTTTATTACATTTGCAATCGCAACAAATAATCTGCTCAGGCCCCAACCAAGGAGCATCAAAAGCCGTACTATAAATTCTCAGACAACCCAAAGATTCCTAGATGTCCTTCCAGACTCTCTTCACCTACCCAAGGATGTCAGAGGACAAAAATCAGTTAACCACCTAACTGAGGAACTCAATTTAACCTTGCGCAATACCCTAGATGCAGCAGCGCCCCTAAAAACAAAACACATTTGTCATAAGAAACTAGCTCCCTGGTATACAGAAAATACCCGAGCTCTGAAGCAAGCTTCCAGAAAATTGGAACGGAAATGGCGCCACACCAAACTGGAAGTCGTCCGACTAGCTTGGAAAGACAGTACCGTGCAGTATCGAAGAGCCCTCACTGTTGCTCAATCATCCTAGAACAATCCAAAATCTATTTTTGATAATGTCGCAAAGCTAACTAAAAAGCAGCATTCCCCACTTCAGCAGTGATAAGTTCATGAACTTTGACAAAAAAATAATGATAAGGCGATCGTTCTCCTGTATAGTATGAGTACAGCAACTGCAATTAGAAGGCATCATGTTAATGTTACTACTTAGCTTCGGCTGGTGGAGGTCCTGACGAACCATGTCCAGATAAAGCGTCTGGAGTGAAAAAGTTGAATGAAAAAAAGTAGAGTGAGGGAAAAACTAAAAATATCATCGCTAATAAAAAGTAAAAAACGTAAAGTTGGCAGAGAGCAAAGAAACGTTAGCAACAAATCGCACAGCAGCACGTAAACTAGTCTACAGTCGAGGCCAAAAGTTTTGAGAATGACAATTTTCACAAAGTCTGCTGCCTCAGTTTGTATGATGCCAATTTGCATATACTCCCGAATGTTATGAAGAGTGATCAGATATATCGCAAAGTCCCTCTTTGCCATGCAAATGAACTGAAACATTTCCACTGCATTTCAGCCCTGCCACAAAAGGACCAGCTGACATCATGTCAGTGATTCTCTTGTTAACACAGGTGTGAGTGTATGCTCAGGGATTCGATCTAGCCAACTTTCGGTTTCTGGCTCAACGCTCTAACCACTAGGGTACTGCATGCTTCTATCCCAACCCACGTTTTGACAACTGAATGGGAAATTGCCTGCCCATTTGATCGATGCCAAATACATTTGATTGACAACTATGAGATACGCTAACTGTGGATAACAGTCGTTCAAGTTCCGCACAGCTAGCTAGCAAAGTGATTCACATTTCTTGCTAGCTAACTAAATGACACCTGCATTTCTAGCTGCAGCCACAAAAAAACAATACGAGAGGAAAAGTTGGTTACTCACCCAGTCCTCCAATGACATGACATCCTCCCAGCAGCTAGCTAGTTAGGCTCCGTGTTTTCATATTGCTACATAAAGACCTACATAAATAGATATGCTAGCCTATTAGCCATGCTATGACTGACTTGTGACCATTGCTAGGTTGATTGTATTGACATTCCCAGTCTTAGTTACAGTCGTCCGTTTCTGTCCAGAATATTGAGTCGTTGAAAACGAAACAGTGGATCCTGAATGGATGCAGCAAACAACGTACCAGCCCAGCTGTGATTTACAACCTGATATTTTAGACTACCAAGAAATGTATTGGTGTATTATATTAATCGTGTATTGAACTGCATCCATCTATTCTGCCAACATCTTACTGTACGTCATGGAACGTTGAGTCACATAGATCCTATTATTAAAACCTCCCTGGTCTTTGTGGTTGAATCTGTGATCGAAATTCACTTCTCGCCTGTGGGACATTACAGATAGTTGTATGTGTGGGGTACAGAGATGAGGTATTCATAAAAAAAAATCATGTTAAACACTATTATTGCACACAGAGTGAGTCTATGCAACTTATTATGTGACTTGTTAAGCACATATTTACTCATGAACTTATTTAGGCTTTACAAAACAAAGGGGTTGAATACTTATTGACTCAAGACATTTCAGCTTTTTAATTTGAATTAATTTGAGAGGGATTTTTTTATGGCACTTTGACATGTATTGTGTGTAGGCCAGTGACAAACAAATGTCAATTAGGTCAATTTTAAAATTCAGGTGACGCCAATGAGAGAACTTACCTAGCGTACACACACACGCTACACACACAGCAGTACTCACCAAGTGTATACGCCAGGAAGTTGAAAAGTCCTGCAGCGACCCAAACCCAGCTTGGCACATGAGTGTATCCTTCAGCTAACACACCACACACACACACACACACAGAGAGAGAGAAATCAGTTATTTTGTGCAAACATAAGTCTACATACACTGCCTGACCAAAAGTATGTGGACACCTGCTAGAACATCTCATTCTAAAATCATGGCCATTAATATAGAGTTGGTCCCCCCTTTGCTGTTATAACAGCCTCCCTCCACTCTTCTGGGAAGACTTTAATATGGAGTTGGTCCCCCCTTTGCTGCTATAACAGCCTCCCTCCACTCTTCTGGGAAGACTTTAAAATGGAGTAGGTCCCCCCTTTGCTGCTATAACAGCCTCCCTCCACTCTTCTGGGAAGGCTTTAATATGGAGTTGGTCCCCCCTTTGCTGCTATAACAACCTCCCTCCACTCTTCAGGGAAGGCATTAATATGGAGTTGGTCCCCCCTTTGCTGCTATAACAGCCTCCCTCCACTCTTCTGGGAAGACTTTAATATGGAGTTGGTCACCCCATTGCTGCGATAACAGCCTCCAGTCTTCTGGGAAGGCTTTAATATAGGGTTGGTCCCTTCTTTGCTGCTAAAACAGCCTCCCTCCACTCTTCTGGGAAGGCATTAATATGGAGTTGGTCCCCCCTTTGCTGCGATAACAGCCTCCACTCTTCTGGGAAGGCTTTAATATGGAGTTGGTCCCCTCTTTGCTGCTATAACAGCCTCCAGTCTTCTGGGAAGGCTTTCCACTTGATGTTGGATCATTGCTGCAGGGACTTGCTTCCATTCAGCCACAAGAGCATTAGTGAGGTCGGCACTGATGTTGGCCGATTAGGCCTGGCTCGCAGTCGGCGTTCCAATTCATCCCAAAAGGCGTTTGATGGGGTTGAGGTCAGGTCAGGTCTCTGTTCAGGCCAGTCAAGTACTTCCACACCGATCTCAACAAATAGTTTCTGTATGGACCTTGCTTTGTGCACGGGGGCATTGTCATGCTGAAACAGGAAAGGGTCTTCCCCGAACTGTTGCCACAACGAATAATCTATAATGTAACTGTTAAGATTTCCCTTCTCTGGAACGAAGGGCCCGAACCATGAAAACAGACCATTAATCATCACCTCAGAGAACGGGTTTCCACTGCTCCAGAGTCCAATGGCGGGGGAGCTTCACACCACTCCAGAGAACGGGTTTCCACTGCTCCAGAGTCCAATGGCGGGGAGCTTCACACCACTCCAGAGAACGCGTTTCCACTGCTCCAGAGTCCAATGGCGGGGAGCTTCACACCACTCCAGAGAACGCGTTTCCACTGCTCCAGAGTCCAATGGCGGGGAGCTTCACACCACTCCAGAGAACGGGCTTCCACTGCTCCAGAGTCCAATGGCGGGGAGCTTCCCACCACTCCAGAGAACGGGCTTCCACTGCTCCAGAGTCCAATGGCGGGGAGCTTCCCACCACTCCAGAGAACGGGCTTCCACTGCTCCAGAGTCCAATGGCGGGGAGCTTCCCACCACTCCAGAGAACGGGCTTCCACTGCTCCAGAGTCCAATGGCGGGGAGCTTCACACCACTCCAGAGAACGGGCTTCCACTGCTCCAGAGTCCAATGGCGGGGAGCTTCCCACCACTCCAGAGAACGGGCTTCCACTGCTCCAGAGTCCAATGGCGGGGAGCTTCCCACCACTCCAGAGAACGGGCTTCCACTGCTCCAGAGTCCAATGGCGGGGAGCTTCCCACCACTCCAGAGAACGGGCTTCCACTTGAAAGTCACTGAGCTCTTCAGGCTATTCTGCTGTCAGTGTTTGTCTATGGAGATTGCATGGCACTGTGCTCTATTTTATACACCGGTCAGCAATGGGTGTGGCTGAAATAGACGAATCCACTAATTTGAAGGGGTGTCCACATACTTGCCTGTGTACGCATGTATATAAAGTGTATAAGTCTGTAAGTCCATTGTTGCATCAACGAGACCTTTCATGAGTCATTTGAGGGTGTGTGTGTGTGGTGCAGGTTGTGTGTGTGTGGGTGTGGTGCAGGTGTGTGTGTGTGTGTGTGGTGCAGGTGTGTGTGGTGCAGGTGTGTGTGGTGCAGGTGTGTGTGTGGTGCAGGTGTGTGTGTGGTGCAGGTGTGTGTGTGGTGCAGGTTGTGTGTGGTGCAGGTTGTGTGTGGTGCAGGTTGTGTGCGGTGCAGGTTGTGTGTGGGTGGGTGGATGTGTGTGTAGGTGTGTGTGTAGGTGTGTGTGTGGGGGTGTGGTGCAGGTTGTGTGTGTGTGGTGCAGGTGTGTGTGTGTGGGTGTGTGAAGTCACTGGAACTTGTTTCCTTCATGACCAAAGGGTCATAACACATAACACAAACAACTTGCACCACACACACACACCCACACACACACCCACACACCAACACACAACCCACACCACACACAACCTGCACCACACACACACACACACAACCTGCACCACCCACACACACAACCTGCACCACACACACACACACACAACCTGCACCACACACACACAACCTGCACCACACACACACAACCTGCACCACACACACACAACCTGCACCACACACACACACACACAACCTGCACCACACACACACAACCTGCACCACACACACACACACACACACAACCTGCACCACACACACACACACACAACGTGCACCACACACACACACACACACAACCTGCACCACACACACACACAACCTGCACCACACACACACACAACCTGCACCACACACACACACACACACAACGTGCACCACACACACACACACACACACACAACCTGCACCACACACACACACACAACCTGCACCACACACACACACACAACCTGCACCACACACACACACACACACAACCTGCACCACACACACACACACACACAACCTGCACCACACACACACACACACAACCTGCACCACACCCACACACACACAACCTGCACCACACCCACACACACACAACCTGCACCACACCCACACACACACACAACCTGCACCACACCCACACACACACAACCTGCACCACACCCACACACACACAACCTGCACCACACCCACACAACCTGCACCACACCCACACAACCTGCACCACACCCACACAACCTGCACCACACCCACACACACACAACCTGCACCACACCCACACAACCTGCACCACACCCACACACACACAACCTGCACCACACCCACACACACACAACCTGCACCACACCCACACACACACACAACCTGCACCACACCCACACACACACACAACCTGCACCACACCCACACAACCTGCACCACACCCACACACACACAACCTGCACCACACACACACAACCTGCACCACACACACACACAACCTGCACCACACACACACAACCTGCACCACACACACACAACCTGCACCACACACACACACACAACCTGCACCACACACACACACACACAACCTGCACCACACACACACACACACACACACACAACGTGCACCACACACACACACACACACACAACGTGCACCACACACACACACACACACACACACAACCTGCACCACACACACACCCACAACCTGCACCACACCCACAACCTGCACCACACCCACAACCTGCACCACACCCACACAACCTGCACCACACCCACACAACCTGCACCACACCCACATACACACAACCTGCACCACACCCACACAACCTGCACCACACCCACACACACACACAACCTGCACCATACCCACACACACACAACCTGCACCATACCCACACACACACAACCTGCACCACACCCACACACCCTGCACCATACCCACACACACACAACCTGCACCATACCCACACACACACAACCTGCACCACACCCACACACACACAACCTGCACCACACCCACAACCTGCACCACACACCCACAACCTGCACCACACACCCACAACCTGCACCACACACCCACAACCTGCACCACACACACACACGGCGGGCGGCATACCGGATGCATCAAAGTGGTAGTCGTAGAAGGACAGCATGAGGAAGTTGAAGACCAGGAACATGAAACCAGTGAAGGTGATGAGGTTAGGAGCTAACCATCTGGGCATCACCTGGAAAAGAGAGAGAGAGGGGGAGAAAGTAGAGGGAGAGGGATGGAGAGAGAGCGATGGAGAGAGAGAGAGGGGGGGGGGGGGGGGGGGGGAGTAGAGGGATGGACAGATTGAAAAACTTTTCTACCAAACACACAGTGTTTAAACTCTGGTGTCCAAACACCCAGAGCGCCCTAGACCTTCTGTCTGAGGACCAACTAGGGTCTCCCAGCCACGTAATAATACACACAGGCACAAACCACCTGAGAGCACAGCATGAAAGGGTGACCACAGCACTGAAGGGAGTGATTGAAAAAGTTTATTCTACTTTTCCC
The DNA here is from genome assembly GCF_013265735.2 of Oncorhynchus mykiss. Lineage (NCBI taxonomy): Eukaryota > Metazoa > Chordata > Actinopteri > Salmoniformes > Salmonidae > Oncorhynchus > Oncorhynchus mykiss. The sequence continues at coordinate 2,010,754 of NC_048572.1, forward strand.
AATGCAGGGTTATCTCCACCCTGCTACCACGAAAAGACTTCCACCCTGCTACCATACAGCGGGTAAACGCAAGTATTTCCCGTGACTGTGCCTCAAAACCAAATGTTTTCCTGGCCCACCACTCCACCCTGGACCTGAACAGCCTCTATGACCAGGTCCACCACTCCACCCTGGACCTGAACAGCCTCTATGACCAGGCCCACCACTCCACCCTGGACCTGAACAGCCTCTATGACCAGGCCCACCACTCCACCCTGGACCTAAACAGCCTCTATGACCAGGCCCACCACTCCACCCTGGACCTGAACAGCCTCTATGACCAGGCCCACCACTCCACCCTGGACCTGAAAAGCCTCTATGACCAGGCCCACCACTCCACCACCCTGGACCTGAAAAGCCTCTATGACCAGGGCCACCTATACAAGGCAGCAGTGCATTGTATATTGGACACTTTATGGAACACAAAGCCTTCAGAATCTCATCTTGGAATATCCCAGGCCTGAGGTCATCTGCCTAAAGAGCAGAAACCTGAACATCGCCAGATAAATCAGAAATACCTGTCTCCCCCCACTAGAATCACCATATTTCAACAACATACTACTTACATAGATGTAATGATACCTTGCCATTCTTCAGTGTTTGAGGTGACAGACGGACTCTGTACCGGTACCCCCTGTATATAGCCTCATTACTAACCTGTACCCCCCCCCCCACATTGACCCGGTACCCCCTGTATATAGCTTCATTACTAACCTGTACCCCCCCACATTGACCCGGTACCCCCTGTATATAGCCTCATTACTAACCTGTACCCCCCCACATTGACCCGGTACCCCCTGTATATAGCCTCATTATTAACCTGTACCCCCCCACATTGACCCGGTACCCCCTGTATATAGCCTCATTACTAACCTGTACCCCCCCACATTGACCCGGTACCAGTACCCCCTGTATATAGCCTCATTACTAACCTGTACCACCCCCACATTGACCCGGTACCCCCTGTATATAGCCTCATTACTAACCTGTACCCCCCCACATTGACCCGGTACCCCCTGTATATAGCCTCATTACTAACCTGTACCACCCCCACATTGACCCGGTACCGGTAGCCCCTATATATAGCCTCATTACTAACCTGTACCCCCCCCCCCCCACATTGACCCGGTACCCCCTGTATATAGCCTCATTACTAACCTGTACCCCCCCCCACATTGACCCGGTACCCCCTGTATATAGCCTCATTACTAACTTGTACCTAACCTTTCAGTCTCTCGATGTGCAAAACTGACAGAGACATACCCCAAGCGACTTACAGCTGTAATCGCAGCAAAAGGTGGCGCTACAAAGTATTAACTTAATTAAGGGGGCTGAATAATTTTGCACGCCCAATTTTTCAGTTTTGATTTGTTAAAAAAGTTTGAAATATCCTATAAATGTCGTTCCACTTCATGATTGTGTCCCACTTGTTGTTGATTCTTCACAAAAAAATACAGTTTTATATCTTTATGTTTGAAGCCTGAAATGTGGCAAAAGGTCGCAAAGTTCAAGGGGGCCGAATACTTTCGCAAGGCACTGTATTTCCCTCAGATTTCACAGATCCACAAAGAATATGAAAACAAATCAAACACTGATAAACTCCCATATCTACTGGGTGAAATACCACAGTTTGCCATCACAGCAGCAAGATGTGACCTGTTGCCATGACAAAAGGGTAACCAGTGGAGCACCAACACTGTTCATATTACAAACACTTGCACATTGTTACAACAGTGTAAATAGCCAGTAATATAACATTTGAAATGTCTATATTCTTTGAAAACTTTTGTGAGTGTAATGTTCACTAATGCTTCCATTGTTAATTTCCCTTCAGTTTATTGTCTATTCCATTTGCTTTGGAGATGTAAACGTGTGTTTCCAATGCCAATAAAGCCCTTTAAATTGAGAGAAGGGTAGAGGTAGAGAGAGGGTCAAGGTTATTGTATCTCAGCAAACCTCATTAATGATGCAGACAGACCTCATTATCATAATACACACACACTGTAGTCATAGTCACAATAACCTGTGTGTGTGTGTGGTGTGTGGTGTGTGGGTGTGTGGTGTGTGGGGTGTGGTGTGTGGGTGTGGGTGTGTGGGGTGTGTGGGTGTGGGCTCACCTTGACTACAGAGTTCCAGAAGGGGTGCATGACGTAGACTGACAGGGGGTTGGAATCCACCGCACTGTACTGAAGAGAGGAGAGAAGGAGAGAAAGTGAGGAGCGGAGAGAAGGGAGTCATTAAAACTCGTTTTTCAACCACTCTACAAATTTCTTGTTAACAAACTATAGTTTTGGCAAGTTGGTTAGGACATCTACTTTGTGCATGACACAAGTCATTTTCCCAACACTTGTTTACAGACAGATTACTCCAGTGGGTCAGAAGTAGAGACCGATACCAATTTTTCAACGCCGATAATAATGAAAATTACAACAATACTGAATGAACACTTATAAATAATGAAACATGTTCAATTTAGTTTAAATAATGCAAAAACAAAGTGTTGGAGAAGAAAGTAAAAGTGCAATATGTGCCTTGCTCAGAACATGAGAACATATGAAAGCTGGAAGTTCCTTTTAACATGAGTCTTCAATATTCCCAGGTAAGAAGTTTTAGGTTGTAGTTATTATAGGAATTATAGGACTATTTCCCTCTATACCATTTGTATGTCATATTCCTCTGAATTTTGGATGTTCTTATAGGCACTTTAGTATTGCCAGTGTAACAGTATAGCTTCCGTCCATCTCCTCGCTCTTCCCTGGGCTCGAACCAGGAACACAACGACAACAGCCACCCTCGAAGCAGCGTTACCCATGCAGAGCAAGGGGAAAAACCACTCCAAGTCTCAGAGCGAGTGACGTTTGAAACGCTATTAGCGCGCTCCCTGCTAACTAGCTAGACATTTCACATCAGTTACACCAGCCTCATCTCGGGAGTTGATAGGCTTGAAGTCATAAACAGCGCAATGCTTGACGCACAACGAAGAGCTGCTGGCAAAACGCAAGAAATTGCTGCTTGAATGAATGCTTACAAGCCTGCTGCTGCCTACCATCGCTCAGTCAGATACTTAGATACTTGTATGCTCAGTCAGATTATATGCAACGCAGGACACGCTAGATAAACTAGTAATATCATCAACCATGTGTAGTTAACTAGTGATTATGTTTGATTGATTGATTGTTTTTTTATAAGGTAAGTTTAATTCTAGCTAGCAACTTACCGTGGCTTACTGCATTCGCGTAACAGGCAGACTCCTTGTAGAGTGCAACAAGAGGCAGGTGGTTATAGCATTGGACTAGTTAACTGTAAGGTTGCAAGATTGGATCCCCCGAGCTGACAAGGTGAAAATCTGTCGTTCTGCTGCCCTGAACGAGGCAGTTAACCCACTGTTCCTAGGCCGTCATTGAAAAAAATAATGTGTTCCTAACTGACTTGCCGTGTTAAATAAAGGTTAAATTAAATTGTGTAAAAAATAAAAATAAATAAAATCGGCCAAATCAGTGTCCAAAAATACTGATTTCCGATTGTTATGAAAACTTGAAATCGGCCCTAATTAATCGGCCATTCCGATTAATCGGTCACCTCTAGTCAGAAGTTTACATACACTAAGTTGACTGTGCCTTTAAACAGCTTGGAAAATTGCAGAAAATGGTGTCATGGCTTTAGAAGCTTCTGATAGGCTAATTGACATCACTTGAGTCAATTGGATGTGTACCTGTGGATGTATTTCAAGGCCAACCTTCAAACTCAGTGCCTCTTTGCTTGACATCATTTGAAAATCAAAAGAAATCAGCCAAGGCCTCAGAAAAACAATTGTAGACCTCCACAAGTCTGGTTCGTCCTTGGGAGCATTTCCAAACACCTGAAGGTACCACGTTCATCTGTACAAACAATAGTAGGCAAGTATAAACACCATGGGACCACGCAGCCGTCATACCACTCAGGAAGGAGGCTCGTTCTGTCTCCTTGAAATGAACGCACTTTAGTGCGAAAAGTGCAAATCAATCCCAGAATAACAGCAAAGGACCTTTATTTTTATTTTACCTTTATTTAACTAGGCAAGTCAGTTAAGAACCAATTCTTATTTTCAATGACGGCCTAGGAACAATGGGTTAACTGCCTGTTCAGGGGCAGAACAACAGATTTGTACCTTGTCAGCTCGGGGGTTTGAACTTGCAACCGTCCGGTTACTAGCAACCTTCCGGTTACCTTGTAAAGATGCTGAAGGAAACAGGTACAAAAGTATCTATATCCACAGTAAAATGACTCCTATATTGACATAACCTGAAAGGCTGCTCAGCAAGGAAGAAGCCACTGCTCCAAAACCGCAATAAAAAAAAGCCAGACTACGGTTTGCAACTTCACATGGGGACAAAGATCGTATTTTTTGAAGAAATGTCCTCTGGTCTGATGAAACAAAAATAGAACTGGTTGGCTATAATGACCATTGTTGTTTTTGGAGGAAAAAGGGGGAGGCTTGCAAGCCGAAGAACACCATCCCAACCGTGAAGCACGGGGGTGGCAGCATTATGTTGTGGGGGTGCTTTGCTGCAGGAGGGACTGGTGCACTTCACAAAATAGAAGGCATCATGAGGTATGAAAATTATGTGGATATATTGAAGCAACATATCAAGACATCAGTCAGGATGGGTCTTCCAAATGGACAATAACCCCAAGTATACTTCCAAAGTTGTGGCAAGATCGCTTAAGGATCACAAAGCATGTGAAAGGAAGGAGGCCTACAAACCTGACTCAGTTACACCTGCTCTGTCAGGAGGAATGGGCCAAAATTCACCCAACTTATTGTGGGAAGCTTGTGGAAGGCTCCCCAAAATGTTTGATCCAAGTTAGACAATTTAAAGGCAATGCTACCAAATACTAATTAAGTGTATGTCAACTTCTGACCCACTGGGAATGTGATGAAAGAAATAAAAGCTGAAATAAAGAATTCTCTCTACTATTATTTTGACAATTCACATTCTTAAAATAAAATGGTGATCCTAACTGACCTAAAAACAGGAAATGTTTACTTGGATTAAATGTCAGGAATTGTGAAAAACTGAGTTTAAATGTATTTGGCTAAGGTGTATGTAAACTTCCGACTTCGACTGTATATGCACAGGCAGGTGTGCATATACAATACAGACACACACAGATCGGGGGTGAGAGAGCCTCAGTGGGAGATCAGATCGGGCTTCTTCTCTCCATTCTATCACCATCCCTGTCACTCCCTCTCTCCCTGGCACAACAAGAGAGTGACTTTGGACCCCATGCACAAACTAGACCTTATAAACCAGACAACACTATCTTACAGAGTTGTTCTCCTCATAAACCAGACTACACTATCTTACAGAGTTGTTCCCCTCATAAACCAGACCTTTCAGTAACCGATCAACAGTATTCATTTGGACAGCTGGATGTTCAGAGTTGCCACTGACAGCTAGCTGGCTAGTTAACGTTGGCTACATCAATCACCAACACCAAGGTGTTTTCAACAGGAACCAAACGAGGAGGAACATATCTGATTTTGTCCAATAGATACTCCTGTTTGGACTAATGATTACACCCCATCTACATTGCTGTCTCCCTCCTCATACCCAACCCAGAGAGCTCTGGGGCATATTCCTTACCCCATCTACACTGCTGTCTCCCTCCTCATACCCAACCCAGAGAGCTCTGGGGCATATTCCTTACCCCATCTACACTGCTGTCTCCCTCCTCATACCCAACCCAGAGAGCTCTGGGGCATATTCCTTACCCCATCTACACTGCTGTCTCCCTCCTCATACCCAACCCAGAGAGCTCTGGGGCATATTCCTTACCCCATCTACACTGCTGTCTCCCTCCTCATACCCAACCCAGAGAGCTCTGGGGCATATTCCTTACCCCATCTACACTGTCTCCCTCCTCATACCCAACCCAGAGAGCTCTGGGGCATATTCCTTACCCCATCTACACTGTCTCCCTCCTCATACCCAACCCAGAGAGCTCTGGGGCATATTCCTTACCCCATCTACACTGTCTCCCTCCTCATACCCAACCCAGAGAGCTCTGGGGCATATTCCTTACCCCATCTACACTGTCTCCCTCCTCATACCCAACCCAGAGAGCTCTGGGGCATATTCCTTACCCCATCTACACTGTCTCCCTCCTCATACCCAACCCAGAGAGCTCTGGGGCATATTCCTTACCCCATCTACACTGTCTCCCTCCTCATACCCAACCCAGAGAGCTCTGGGGCATATTCCTTACCCCATCTACACTGCTGTCTCCCTCCTCATACCCAACCCAGAGAGCTCTGGGGCATATTCCTTACCCCATCTACACTGCTGTCTCCCTCCTCATACCCAACCCAGAGAGCTCTGGGGCATATTCCTTACCCCATCTACACTGTCTCCCTCCTCATACCCAACCCAGAGAGCTCTGGGGCATATTCCTTACCCCATCTACACTGTCTCCCTCCTCATACCCAACCCAGAGAGCTCTGGGGCATATTCCTTACCCCATCTACACTGCTGTCTCCCTCCTCATACCCAACCCAGAGAGCTCTGGGGCATATTCCTTACCCCATCTACACTGCTGTCTCCCTCCTCATACCCAACCCAGAGAGCTCTGGGGCATATTCCTTACCCCATCTACACTGCTGTCTCCCTCCTCATACCCAACCCAGAGAGCTCTGGGGCATATTCCTTACCCCATCTACACTGCTGTCTCCCTCCTCATACCCAACCCAGAGAGCTCTGGGGCATATTTCTTACCCCATCTACACTGTCTCCCTCCTCATACCCAACCCAGAGAGCTCTGGGGCATATTCCTTACCCCATCTACACTGTCTCCCTCCTCATACCCAACCCAGAGAGCTCTGGGGCATATTCATTACGCAGATTCTGTTTAAAAAAGAAAATCTTAAATAAGAAGGCAAACTGAAGGACACAGGGAAAGGCCTACCCAAATTTGTCCAATAGAAAGTCTCAGTGGCAGCTGCTGTTATGATATACAAAGCCTTCAGAAAGGAGCCACACCCTGGAACTTAACACATTTTGTTGTGTTACAGTCTGAATTTGAAATGGATTAAATTGACATTTTTTTGTAACTTGCCTACACACAGTACCCCATCATGTCAAAGTGGAATAATGTTTTTTCTAAATGTTAAATTCATGAAAAATGAAAAGCTGAAATGTCTTGAGTCAATAAGTAGTCAACCCCTTTGTTATGGCAAGTCTAAATAAGTTCAGGAGTAAAAATGTGCTTTAATTAAGAAGTCACATAATAAGTTGCATGGACTCACTAGCGTAACATGATTTTTGAATAACTACCTAATCTCTGTACCAACACATACAACTATCTGTAATGTCCCTCAGGCGAGAAGTGAATTTCAAACAGATTCACCCACAAAGACCTGGGAGGTTTTACAATGCCTTGCAAAAGGCACCTATTGGTAAATGGGTAAACATTTTTAAAGCAGACATTGAATATCCCTTTGGGCATGGTGAAGTTATTAAATACACTTTGGACAGGAAGGAAAACGCTCAGGGATTTTACCATAAGGCCAATGGTGACTTTAAAACAGTTACAGAGTTTAATGGCTGTGATGAGAGAAAACTGAGGATGGATCAACAACATTGTAGTTACTCCACAATACTAACCTAAATGACAGACTGAAAAGACAGAAGCCTGTACAGAATAGCAATACTAACATAATTGATAGTGTGAATAGAAAGAAGCCATTATAGGATAAACAATATTTTAAAATATGCATCCTGTTTGCAACAAGAAACTAAAGTAATACTGCAAAATATGTGGCAAAGCAATTCACTTTTTGTCCTGAATACAAAGTGTTATGTTTGGGGCAAATCCAATACATTACTGAGTACCATTCTCCATATTTCCAAGCATTGTGGTGGCTGCATCATGTTATGGGTATGCTTGTAATTGTTAAGGACTGGGGAGTTTTTCAGGATTAAAAACAATTAAATTAAGCTAAGCAAAGTCAAAAACAAATAGTTCAGTCTGCTTTAAACCAGACACTGGGAGATCAATTCACCTTTCAGCTGGACAGTAACCTAAAACACAAGGCCAAATCTACACTGGAGTTGCTTACCTAGGCAGTGAATGTTCCTGAGTGGCCGAATTACAGTTTACTTAAATCTGCTTTGAAATCTAAAGCAAGACTTGAAAAAGGTTGTCTAGCAATGATCAACAACCAATTTGACAGTTTGAAGAATTTTGAAAATAATAGGCAAATATTGTACAATATAGGTGTGCAAAGCTCTTAGATACTTACTCAGACTCACAGCTGTAGCAGCTGCTTCATTTTCAATACATTTGCAAAAATAATGGGGTGTTGTCATTATAGGGTGTTGTGTGTAGATGGGTGAGAAAAAATGATCTATTTAATCTGTTTTGAATTCAGGCAGTGACAACAAAATGTGGAAAAAGTCAAGGGGTATGAATACTTTCTGAAGACACTGTACTTTTGTGGAGATGGGAAACTTCATTGGAATAGTAATTATGGCCATTGTGAAAGTGCATCGTCAATGGGCCGCACGGTGCATTCTGGGAGATTCTGGGACAAGGAGCGCTCTCCTTCAAGGGGTCAATTGGGCACTAGCTCAAAAACCTAATATTAGCAGGAATTTTGTCAACAAGAAGTATAGGACAACATTTTAAAAACATTTTGAGAAGCGAAAAAATGTATGTGTTCTCTGTAATAGCTTTGGAATAGTGACATTACGTACTTGAGGAAAATAGGAAGGTTTCTCAACTCGTACCAATGTTTGTTCTGTACAATTGCGGCCGCTGAAATTCGTACATCTTATTGAATACAACCACTAACTTTTTCCTAACTTGTGTTGCTCGTACTACTTAAACTGGAATGAATTGGCACATCCATATTCACGCTGCTCTGAGCAACACCAATTAGGAAAAGGTCTGGTTGTATTCAATACAAGTTTTCAGACTGATGGTGACTAAATGTTGTTGCTAGCAAATCCCACGACCAGTTATGAAAACAACTCCTCCTCGATATAGAGTGGTGAGAAGGAGGAACTCCAGGGACCCTTAGTGTCAGGAAGTAATATAGCCATTCATTGTAGTCATTGCAATCCGTAGAGTTGCCATTTTCTCATGTCAAATAACTTGTGACATTCCTGGATTGCTCATTATATGAATAAAGTCTGATTTAAATCAACAAATATGATTGTCAGTTGAAAGAAGATTAAGGGAACAAGACTGTATACATATCTCTGGCTGTGTTGGCAAAATCACTACATATCCCATCAAGCTAAGCGGGGAGACCCCGCCCATTTTCATAGTTCCATGACCAGCCCGAAATGTCCAGGTAACCCTACACTCAAAACTGAATTTGGATACACATTGAGGAGCAGTGATGTCCTTCGCCACCAGAGTATGAGCGAGTGGGTGTGTCGAAAGGAAAGGAGTGTGTAAAGGAGTGGCCAGTGTAGAAAGCGCTCTGCCATAGGTTAGACCAGTGGTTCCCAAACAGTGGGGCGCCGAGGGTTCGGCCCGGGGGAGCAGGGGTCTTCCTTTTTTTACCGCTGTACTGCGAGAGTTTGGAATTCTGTTTTTAAGCCAGAGTCAGTAGTATTTCACTGTTTGTTTTACGCAAATAATTTGACCCTTTCAGTTATAAAATTGATTATTTATTTAAAGTATTTATGATGGGTGTACTCTTGCTTCATACATTGCATGCGTGCTTACTGTCACCCTACTATTAGCTACTACAATCAGGTAGCTACTTCCCACGCCGTTGCCGGACAGTCGTGCTTTTCAAGCAGGAGCGAAGGGCACTGCGTCCCGGTGTTGCCGTTCATGCTCTCCCCATTGAGTAGTAGACTATATGAAGGCTATGAATCAAGGTGACATCTAGATGGTTATCAATATTAGTTATCAATATCGCCACGCAAAACGTCCTTCAGTGGCAACAAATCTGCCAAATAACCCATCCGCCGGTCGTCATATCGGGCTGCAGCTACTTTGCTAATCAGGAAGTAGTATTCTGGTGGGAAATTGTGTTTTATAAAGAAAGGACGTATATTTCCCCCCGTTCTTTCCCGCCACTAAACAAAATTAAGGAGGTGAAGTCTTTACAGCCTGAATGGAGAATATATTCTGTACCCGCTGTGCATATCAAGCCCACTAACGGGTGCTTTCGAATTCACGACATAGAGTAACTAGTTAGCGGGTTAACTAGCTGGTTAGTTCGCTGGTTAACTAGTTAATAGTGAACAAACATAGGTACAGGTATGAGTTGAGAAACCTTCCTATTTTCCTCAAGTACGTAATGTCACTAGTTAACGTTACGTTAGCCAATGCTGACAGGTCGCTTATCGGTCAGATCCATTAATACACAACCGGTTAGTCTATTCCAGTTACAATATGACCCCAGCCATATGAGCTGACCGTAGCGAAATTAAAAGGACATTTCCCAGAATGTTCAGCGGCCGATAATGATGGTGGTGTAACTGAACGCCAAAAATACTCGTTAGCTAACCAGGTTAGCATGCTAACCGCTAGCTAGAGGAGCAGTCTTTCTCTTCACGTTACCTTGTACTTGTCGAAGCCCGACAGTTGGTCCCGAGTGACATATTCGTACAGCGCCATGTTGGCAACTCACAGGATCTACTCTAACTAACTAACTAACTAACTATCTGAACGTTAGCTATTGGCTTCTCCGATCTCTGTTCCGCGTACCGCAAAAGCGAAGCACCATCTAGCTAGTTAGCTAACCAGCTACTCCTCACGCCGGCTAGGCGACAGATCCACGTCTCGGCCACTCCTCTCCCTCCGGTCCCGTGCAGCCGGACACCACTACCGCCCTCTCTGGCTTGGAGGACCAAATGTATTAAATCTAAAATATGTATTCATGTTCAATTATGAACATCTAGATTAAAATTATCTATTAAAATATTCATACGTGATTTTGAGTCGTTCCTTCTATCACAGTTTTTTTGTTAGAAATCATGGGGTGTGTTCGTAAATTCATCAGTTATTCTACTCTTCTGGCGTATTTCGGATAGAGTGCTCTGAAACCGGAGTAGATCGAACGTCATGCGCCGCTGTATGAACGCCGTTCCCATGGCTCCTCCCCTCTACGTCGACGTGGCGCTCTGCGCTAGTCCGAAGCGACGGGACCGGAAACCGAGGATAGAATCACACACCAGAAAGACAAAACTGAACCTGCAACCGACTAAAATACACATAAACAAGGAATAACGTAAGGGTTGAATTATCTCTTTTTTTTTGCTGAAATGTCATCGTATTATTTTTCCTTAGTAGGTGATGCCTTCCTATTCGATTTCATATCGAGTTTTTATGTCTGCAATGTTGGCTAAGGATGCAGCTCACACAGTTGCTCACCAACGTCAGATAAGGAACTACCTGTGTCTAAAAATTAGAATAGCCATAATCATGTTATTTTTTAAACTATTCATAATGTGCCATTGAATAGGCGGCCAACCATCCAGGTGCAGCTCACGTTAGCTAGATATATAGCTAGTTGTTGTCCGATGTCAATTAATTATGAATGGTGGGTAGGTAAGTAGATAGCTAGTTAACTTGTGTTCAGTTCCTTGCCTGTCATGGATGACCAGGGGTGTAATCATTACTCCAATTCTGTTGTAAAAAGTTTAGCAACACAAACAGTTTACCCCAAACGGAAAACGCAAACGGGTTTCTAGAATGGTGATATTAGGTGTGTTTCTGCCCCCTCCCCCCAGAATGGTGGTACAATGTGTGTTTCTGCACCCACACTCCTCCTCCTCTGTTCCTCTGGTGAGTCAGAGGTTAACCCAGGCCCTGCAGCCCCCAGTATCACTCCCATTCCCCAGGCGCTCTCATTTGTTGACTTCTGAAACCGCAAAAGCCTTGGTTTCATGCATGTTAACATCAGAAGCCTCCTCCCTAACTTTGTTTTTTTCAGTGCTTTAGCACACACTGCCAACCCGGATGTCCTAGCCGTGTCTGAATCCTGGTTTAGGAAGGCCACCAAAAATCCTGAAATTCCATCCCAAACTATAATATTTTCCGACAAGTTAGAACTGCCAAAGGGGGTGGAGTTAGCCTGCAGAGTTCTCACACTATCCAGCTCTGTGCCCAAACAATTCAAGCTTCTACTTTAAAAAATCCACCTTTCCAGAAACAAGTCTCTCACTGTTGCCACTTGTTATAGACCCCCTTCAGCCCTCAGCTCTGCCCTGGAAACCATATGTGAATTGATCGCCCCTCATCCATCTTCAGAGTTGGTACTGTTAGGTGACCTAAACTGGGACATGCTTAACACCCCGGCCATGCTACAATCTAAGCTAGATGCCCTCAATCTCACACAAATGATCAAGGAACCTACCAGGTACAACCCTTAATCTGTAACCATGAGTTCCCTCTTAGATATAATCCTGACCAACATGCCCTCTAAATACACCTCTGCTGTCTTCAACCAGGATCGCAGCGATCACTGCCTCATTGCCTGCTTGCGTAATGGGTCCGCGGTAAAACGACCACCCCTCATCACTGTCAAATGCTCCCTAAAACACTTCAGCGAGCAGGCCTTTCTAATCGATCCTGGAAGGATATTGACCTCATCCCGTCAGAATCCATCCTATATCCATCCTGCCCGGCCTTTCTAAAATCTTCGAAAGGCAAGTTAACAAACAGATCGCCCACCATTTCGAATCCCACGTTACCTTCTTCACTATGCAATCTGGTTTCAGAGTTGGTCATGGGTGCGATATAATAAACGATATAATAACCGCCATCGATAAAAGACAGTATTGTGCAGCCGTCTTCATCAATCTGGCCAAGGCTTTCAACTCTGTCAATCACAGCATTCTTATCGACAGACTCAATAGCCTTGGCTTCTCAAATGACTGCCTCGCCTGGTTCACCAACTACTTCTCTGATAGAGTTCAGTGTGTCAAATCGGAGGGCCTGTTGTCTGGACCTCTGGCAGTCTCTATGGGGGTGCAACAGGTTTCAATTCTCAGGCCGACTATTTTCTCTGTATATATCAATGATGTCGCTCTTGCTGCTGGTGATTCCCTGATCCACCTCTACGCAGACGACACCATTCTGTATACATCTGGCCCTTCTTTGGACACTGTGCTATCTAAACTCCAAACGAGCTTCAAAGCCATACAACACTCCTTCTGTGGCCTCCAACTGCTTTTAAATGCATGCTCTTCAACTGATCGCTGCCCGCGCCCTCTTGTCCGACTAGTATCACTACTCTGGACGGTTCTGACTTAGAATATGTGGACAACTACAAATACCTAGCTGTCTGGTTAGACTGTAAACTCTCCTTCCAGACTCACATTAAGCATCTCCAATCCAAAATTAAATCTAGAATCAGCTTCCTATTTCGCTACAAAGCCTCCTTCACTCATGCTGCCAAACATACCCTCGTAAAATTGATTATCCTACCGATCCTCGACTTTGGTGATGTCATTTACAAAATAGCCTCCAACACTCTACTCAGCAAATTGGATGCCGTCTATCACAGTGCCATCCGTTTTGTCACCAAAGCCCCATATACTACCCACCACTGCGACCTGTATGCTCTCGTTGGCTGGCCCTCGCTTCATACTCGTCGCCAAACCCACTGGCTCCAGGTCATCTATAAGTCTTTGCTAGGTAAAGCCCCCGCCTTATCTCAGCTTGCTGGTCACCATAGCAACACCCACCCTTAGCACGCGCTCCAGCAGGTATATTTCACTGGTCACCCCCAAAGCCAACACTTCCTATGGCTGCCTTTCCTTCCAGTTCTCTGCTGCCAATGACTGGAACGAATTGCAAAAAATCACTGAAGCTGGAGACTTATATCTCCCTCACTAGCTTTAAGCACCAGCTGTCAGAGCAGCTTACTGATCACTGTGCCTGTACATAGCCCATCTGTAAATAGCACACCAGACTACCTCATCCCAATATTATTACTTACCCTCTTGCTCTTTTTCACCCCAGTATCTCTACTTGCACCTCATCTGCACGTCAATCACTCCAGTGTTAATGTTAAATTGTAATTATTTCACCACTATGGCCTTTTTATTGTCTTACCTCCTTACTCTTCTACATTTGCACACACTGTATATAGATTTATCTATTGTGTTATTGACTGTACATTTATGTGTAACTCTGTCACAGTGCTCTGCTTTATCTTGGCCCGTTCGCAGTTGTAATTGAGAGCTTGTTCTCAACTGGCCTACCTGGTTAAAACATGGTGGTATAGTGTGTGTTTCTCACCCCCCCTCCAGAATGGTGATATTATGTATGTTTCTGCCCCCCCCCCCCTCCAGAATGGTGATATTATGTATGTTTCTGCCCCCCCCCCTCCAGAATGGTGATATTATGTATGTTTCTGCCCCCCCCCCCCTCCAGAATGGTGATATTATGTATGTTTCTGCCCCCCCTCCAGAATGGTGTTATTATGTATGTTTTGGTCCCCCCCTCCAGAATGGTGATATTATGTATGTTTCTGCCCCCCCCCTCCAGAATGGTGATATTATGTATGTTTCTGCCCCCCCCCCCCCCTCCAGAATGGTGATATTATGTATGTTTCTGCCCCCCCCTCCCTCCAGAATGGTGATATTATGTATGTTTCTGCCCCCCCTCCAGAATGGTGACTGACGTGCAGCTGGCCATCTTTGCCAACATGTTGGGTGTGTCTCTGTTCCTGCTGGTGGTTCTATATCACTATGTAGCTGTCAACAACCCCAAGAAACTGGAGTAGAACTGGTTTTTCCAGAGAGGAGGAGAGATGGAGGTGAGGAGACTGGGTGGGGTGGGGTGAGGAGGAGAGATGGGGGGAGGGGTGGGTTGAGAAAGAGGAGGAGAGGAAGTGGGGTGAGGAGGAGAGGAAGTGGGGTGAGGAGGAGAGGGGGTGGGGTGAGGAGGAGAGATGGGGGGGTGAGAAAGAGGAGGAGAGGGGGTGGGGTGAGAAAGAGGGGGTGAGAAAGGAGTGATGGGGTGTGAGGGGGGAGGAGTGATGGGGTGTGAGGGGGGAGGAGTGATGGGGTGTGTGGGGGGAGGGGTGATGGGGTGTGTGGGGGGAGGAGTGATGGGGTGTGTGGGGGGGTGATAGGGTGTGAGGGGAGAGGAGTGATGGGGTGTGGTGGGGAGTGATGGGGTGCGAGGGGGGAGGAGTGATGGGGTGTGAGGATGAGGTTAGGGAGAGGAGTGAGGATGAGGTTAGGGAGAGGAGTGAGGATGAGGTTAGGGAGAGGAGTGAGGATGAGGTTAGGGAGAGGAGTGATGGGGTTAGGGAGAGGAGTGAGGATGAGGTTAGGGAGAGGAGAGGATGAGGTTAGGGAGAGGAGTGATGGGGTTAGGGAGAGGAGTGACGAGGTTAGGGAGAGGAGTGAGGGTGAGGATGAGGTTAGGGAGAGGAGTGAGGATGAGGTTAGGGAGAGGAGTGATGGGGTTAGGGAGAGGAGTGATGGGGTTAGGGAGAGGACTGATGGGGTTAGGGAGAGGAGTGATGGGGTTAGGGAGAGGAGTGATGGGGTTAGGGAGAGGAGTGATGGGGTTAGGGAGAGGAGTGAGGATGAGGTTAGGGAGAGGAGTGAGGATGAGGTTAGGGAGAGGAGTGAGGATGAGGTTAGGGAGAGGAGTGAGGATGAGGTTAGGGAGAGGAGTGAGGATGAGGTTAGGGAGAGGAGTGACTGGGTTAGGGAGAGGAGTGATGGGGTTAGGGAGAGGAGTGATGGGGTTAGGGAGAGGAGTGATGAGGTCAGGGAGAGGAGTGAGGATGAGGTCAGGGAGAGGAGTGAGGATGAGGTCAGGGAGAGGAGTGAGGCTGAGGTTAGGGAGAGGAGTGAGGATGAGGTTAGGGAGAGGAGTGAGGATGAGGTTAGGGAGAGGAGTGATGGGGTTAGGGAGAGGAGTGATGGGGTTAGGGAGAGGTGAAGAGGGTCTGAAGAAAGGGATGATAACTCTGCTAGTCAGCCATTGGAGGTTCTGCCCACAGATATTGGTATCAGTTTACCCCTACCAGTTTTCTAACCATCCTGTCAGTCTGTTATTTCGTTCCAAATGGAATCCTATTTAGTATTTAGTGCACTACTATAGACCAAAGCCCATAGGGTCAAATATAGGGAACGGGGTGCCATTTTGCCATCAGGATGTGACTTGACCTCTCTCCTCACAGGTGGCTGAAGAGGACCATCGAGAGTAGCAGTCAGATGCCATACCTCTGCTTGCATTAGTGCTGTCTCATTCTGTGCAGGTGTTTTCTAATAAAATGACTCTACAAACACCTGTCAGTTTATTGTGTGGTGATTGATTAGAAAGAATTGTTCATTTTGACACAAAAATTACATACAAACATTACATACAAATATGGACACTCGGGGGTGGAACTTATTGATTTTTTAAATGACTTCTATACATTTCCTACTGCCCTGCATCCAAAATCTGGGCCATGGGATATTTGATGGGATATATTATTACGTAGCTTAAAGTTGTATTTTTATTCATGTTTGCAATAAAGATGACGCTATACAATACACATTTACGCTAAACCTATATCTAAAAAAACATCCTAATGATAGATCTACACTACATATATACAGTGGCAAAAACAAATGTGAACCCTTTGAAAATACATGTATTTCTACATAAATTGTTCATAAAATTTGATCTATACTTCATCTAGGTCTCAATAATAGACAGTCTGCTTAAACTAATAACACACAAACAATGATACGTTTTCGTGTCTTTATTGAACACACCGTGTAAACATTCACTGGTTGACCCTCCTTTGGCAGCTATAACCTCAACCAAACGTTTTCTGTAGTTGTGGATCAGACCTGCACAACGGTCAGGAGAAATGTTGGACCATTGCTCTTTACAAAACTGTTTCAGTTCAGCAATATTCTTGGGATGTCTGGTGTGAACTGTTCTCGAGGTCACGCCACAGCATCTCAATCGGGTTGAGGTCAGGACTCTGACTGGGCCACTCCAGAAGGTGTATTTTCTTCTGTTGAAGCTTTTCGGTGGTTCGTTTTCTTCTGTGTTTTGGGTCGTTGTACTTTTGCATCACCCAACTTCTGATGAGCTTCAATTGGCGGACAGATAGCCTAACATTCTCCTGCAAAATGTCTTGATAATCTTGGGAGTTCATTTTTCCATCGATAATAGCAAGCTGTCCAGGCCCTGAGGCAGCAAAGCAACTCCAAACCATGATGCTCCCTCCACCATACTTTACAATTCGATTTTGGTGTGCTGTGTCTTTTTTTCTCCATACTTAGTGTGTGTGTTCCTTCCAAAGAACTAAACTGTAGTTTCACCTGTCCACATAATTTTTTATTTTACCTTTTATTTAACTAGGCAAATCAATTAAGAACAAATTCTTAATTTCAATGACGGCCTAGGAACAGTGGGTTAACTGGTCTAGGAACAGTGGGTTAACTGGTCTAGGAACAGTGGGTTAACTGCCTGTTCAGGGGCAGAACGACAGATTTGTATTTTGTCTGCTCGGGGGTTTGAACTTGCAACCTTCCGGTTACTAGTCCAACGCTCTAACCACTAGGCTACCCTAGTTGTGCTGTGTAACATCCAGGTGCACTTTTGCAAAAAAAAATTGGACAGCAGTGGCTTCTTCCGTGGTGTCCTCCCGTGAACACCAATCTTGTTTAGTGTTTGACATATCGTAGACTTATCAACGGAGATGTTAGCATGTTCCAGAGATTTCTGTAAGTCTTTAGCTGACACACTAGGATTCTTCTTAACCTCATTAAGTATTCTGCGCTGTGCTCTTGCAGTCGTCTTTGCAGGACGGCCACTCCTAGGGAGAGTAGCAACAGTGATGAACTTTCTCCATTTATAGACAATTTGTCTTACCTTGGACTGATGAACATCAAGGCTTTTAGAGATACTTTTGTAACCCTTTCCAGCTTTATACAAGTCAACAATTCTTAATCTTCTGAGATCTGTTTTGTTCGTGGCATGGCTCACATCAGGCAATGCTTCTTGTGAATAGTAAACTCACATTTTGTGAGTGTTTTTTATAGGGCTAGGCAGCTCTAACCAACATCTCCAATCTCGTCTAATTGATTGGACTTCAGGTTAGCTGACTCCTGGGGTGGCAGGTAGCCTAGTGGTTAGAGCGTTGGACTTGTAACCCGAAAGGTTGCAAGATCAAATCCACCAAGGTAAAAATCTGTAATTCTGCTCCTGAACAAGGCAGTTAACCCACTGTTCCTAGGCCATCATTGAAAATAATAATTTGTTCTTAATCTGACTTGCCTAGTTAAATGGAGTCAAGTCATTAGCCTAGGGGTTCACATACTTTTTCCAACCTACACTATGAATGTTTAAATGATGCATTCAATATAGACATAAATGTGTGTTATTAGTTTGAGCAAACTATGTTTATCTATTGTTGTTGTGACTTAGATGAAGATCAGATCAAATGACAAATTTATGCAGAAATCCAGGTCATTCCTAACAGTTCACATACTTTTTCTTGCTACTGTACATTATTTTCCTAACATGTTACTGTAACACATTTACACTAGGCCTACATCTAAAAATACATTCTAGTGATATATATACAGTATATCCATAATTGTCCTATCATTAGGATGTGTTTTCAGTTGAAGTCGGAAGTTCACATACACCTTAGTCAAAACCATTTAAACTCAGTTTTTCACAATTCCTGACATTCAATCCCAGTAAAAATTCCCTGTCTTAGGTCAGTTGGGATCACCACTTTATTTTAAGAATGTGAAGACAGAACGCGTCTCCTTCCTGAGCGGCTGCGTGGTCCCATGGTGTTTATACTTGCATACTATTGAATGTGGTACCTTCAGGCGTTTGGCTTGCTCCTCAAGAAATGCTGGCAGCCATAAGTTGATTTGAGGTTTGATGCGGGTGTTTCTTCTTGGGTGTGTCCTTGCCATCACCAAGACAGACGCACCCTCAACATCAGTCAAATGGTGGTGAGGTCTGGTCTTCCAACACGCAGTACCTTTCTAGACAAAGTGCCGGACGGTAACTATAGAGTTATTTTTTATTTTTTCACCAGGTAGGCCAGTTGAGAACAAGTTCTCATTTACAACTGAGACCTGGCCAAGATAAAGCAAAGCAGTTCGACACATTCAACAACACAGAGTTACACATGGAATAAAACAAACATACAGTCAATAATAAAATAGAAAAATAAGTCTATATACAATGTGAGCAAGTGAGGTGAGATAAGGGAGGTAAAGGCAAAAAAAAGGCCATGGTGGCGAAATAAATACAATATAGCAAGTAAAACACTGGAATGGTTGATTTGCAGTGGAAGAAAGTGCAAAGTAGAAATATAAATAATGGGGTGCATATGAGCAAAATACATAAATACAGTAGGGGAAAAGGTAGTTGTTTGGGCTAAATTATAGATGGGCTATATACAGGTGCAGTAATCTGTGAGCTGCTCTGACAGCTGGTGCTTAAAGCTAGTGAGGGAGATAAGTGTTTCCAGTGTCAAAGATTGTTGTGTTCGTTCCAGTCGTTGGCAGCAGAGAACTGGAAGGAGAGGCGGCCAAAGGAGGAATTGGTTTTGGAGATATACTGTACCTGCTGGAGCGCGTGCTACAGGTGGGTGCTGCTATGGTGACCAGCGAGCTGAGATAAGGGGGGACTTTACCTAGCAGGGTCTTGTAGATGACATGGAGCCAGTGGGTTTGGCGACGAGTATGAAGCGAGGGCCAGCCAACGAGAGCGTACAGGTTGCAGTGGTGGGTAGTATATGTGGCTTTGGTGACAAAACAGATGGCACTGTGATAGACTGCATCCAATTTATTGAGTAGGGTGTTGGAGGCTATTTTGTAAATGACATTGCCGAAGTCGAGGATCGGTAGGATGGTCAGTTTTACGAGGGTATGAGAAAAGGAGGATTTGTTGCGAAATAGGAAGCCAATTCTAGATATAACTATGGATTGGAGATGTTTGATGTGAGTCTGGAAGGAGAGTTTACAGTCTGACCAGACAGCTAGGTATTTGTAGTTGTCCATATATTCTAAGTCGGAACCGTCCAGAGTAGTGATGTTGGATGGGCGGGCAGGTGCGGGCAGCGATCGGTTGAAGAGCATGCATTTAGTTTTACTTGTATTTAAGAGCAGTTGGAGGCCACGGAAGGAGAGTTGTATGGCATTGAAGCTCGTCTGGAGGTTTGTTAACACAGTGTCCAAAGAAGAGCCAGAAGTATACGGAATGGTGTCGTCTGCGTAGAAGTGGATCAGAGACTCACCAGCAGCAAGAGCGACATCATTGATGTATACAGAGAATAGAGTTTGCCCAAGAATTGAACCCTGTGGCACCCCCATAGAGACTGCCAGAGGCCCGGACAACAGGCCCTCCGATTTGATACACTGAACTTTATCTGAGAAGTAGTTGGTGAACCAGGCGAGGCAGTCATTTGAGAAACCAAGGCTATCGAGTCTGCCGATGAGAATCGACTCTGATTGACAGAGTCGAAAGCCTTGACCAGGTCAATGAATACGGCTGCACAGTATTGTTTCTTATTCATGGCGGTTAAGATATCGTTTATGACCTTGAGCGTGGCTGAGGTGTACCCATGACCAGCTCTGAAACCAGATTGCATAGTGGAGAAGGTATGGTGGGATTCGAAATGGTCGGTAATCTGTTTGTTGACTTGGCTTTCGAAGACCTTAGAATGGCAGGGTAGGATAGATATAGGTCTGTAGCAGTTAGGGTCAAGAGTGTGTCCCCCTTTGAAGAGGGGGGTGACCGCAACTGCTTTCCAATCTTTGGGAATCTCAGATGACACGAAAGAGAGGTTGAACAGGCTAGTAATAGGGGTTGCAACAATTTCGGCAGATCATTTTAGAAAGAGAGGGTCCAGATTGTCTAGCCCGGCTGATTTGTAGGGGTCCAGATTTTGCAGCTCTTTCAGAACATCAGCTATCTGGATTTGGGAGAAGGAGAAATGGCGAAGGCTTGGACGAGTTGCTGTGGGGGTTGCAGTGCTGTTGACCGGGGTAGGGGTAGCCAGGTGGAAAGCATGACCAGCCGTAGAAAAATGCTTATTGAAATTCTCAATTATAGTGGATTTATTTCCTATACTCAGTGCAGTTGGCAGCTGGGAGGAGGTGTTCTTATTCTCCATGGACTTTACAGTGTCCCAGAACTTTTTAAAGTTTGTGTTGCAGGAAGCAAATTTCTGCTTGAAAAAGCTAGCCTTGGCTTGTCTAACTGTCTGTGTATATTGGTTTCTAACTTTCCTGAGGATGTGGCGGATGTACCCAGTATAACTTTACCAACGAATGCACGATGTTCAATCACCCTATTACGAGCAAGGCCATTCAAATTAAGGGCAGTTGTTCCCCTTCCACTTAATCACAACAAACCTCCTGCAAGTTGAGTTCAATAACTACAGTTATGGTGAGACGCCGGAGGAAGCTTTGAATAGGTCAGTAGCACATGAGCACAGGAGGTTGGAGGCACCTTAATTGGGGAGAATAGGCTCATGGTAATGGCTGCAGCGGAAGGGGTGGAATGGCATCAAATACATCAAACATGGTTTCCATTACATTTGATCTGTTCCAGCCATTATTATGAGCCGTTCTCCCCTCAGCAGCCTCAACTGGTCAGCAGCAATTGCTGTATTTATGTAGATATTGTAAAGTGTTATGGTATCTTTCAACAATAGCAAGAAGTCCATGTAGAATAAACAACCCTTTACATAATACCATATAATCAGTGTTCTGCTAATATAACAAAGTTCACCATCATCTTCCATTGTCATTTCAAGCCGACACTGATACTGTCACTCCCAGCCGTTACAGATACTGTCATTCCCAGATACAGATACTGTCATTCCCAGATACAGACACTGTCATTCCCAGATACAGATACTGTCATTCCCAGATACTGTCATTCCCAGATACAGATAATGTCATTCCCAGATACAGATACTGTCATTTCGAGATACAGATACTGTCATTCCTAGCAGATGCAGATACTGTCATTCCCAGTCGATACAGATACTGTCATTCCCAGCCAATGCAGATACTGTCATTCCCAGTCGATACAGATACTGTCATTCCCAGCTGATACAGATACTGTCATTCCCAGATACAGATACTGTCATTCCCAGCCGATACAGACACTGTCATTCCCAGATACAGATACTGTCATTCCCAGCCGATACAGACACTGTCATTCCCAGCAGATACAGATACTGTCATTCCCAGCAGATACAGATACTGTCATTCCCAGATACAGACACTGTCAATCCCAGATACAGATAATGTCATTCCCAGTCAATACAGATACTGTCATTCCCAGTCCGTACAGATACTGTCATTCCCAGCCGATGCAGACACTGTCATTCCCAGCCGATGCAGACACTGTCATTCCCAGTCGATACAGATACTGTCATTCCCAGCCGATACAGACACTGTCATTCCCAGCAGATACAGATACTGTCATTCCCAGTCGATACAGATACTGTCATTCCCAGCCGATACAGATACTGTCATTCCCAGATACAGATACTGTCATTCCCAGATACAGATAATGTCATTCCTAGCAGATACAGATACTGTCATTCCCAGCCGATACAGATACTGTCATTCCCAGCCGATGCAGATACTGTCATTCCCAGCCGATGCAGATACAGTCATTCCCAGCCAATACAGATACTGTCATTCCCAGATACAGATACTGTCATTCACAAGATACAGACACTCATTCCTTGCCGATACAGATACTGTCATTCCCAGATACAGATACTGTCATTCCCAGTTACAGATACTGTCATTCTTAGATACAGATACTGTCATTCCCAGATACAGATACTGTCATTCCCAGATACAGATACTGTCATTCCCAGTCGATACAGATACTGTCATTCCCAGCCGATGCAGATACTGTCATTCCCAGATACAGACACTGTCATTCCCAGCCGATACAGATACTGTCATTCCCAGATACAGATACTGTCATTCCCAGCCGATACAGATACTGTCATTCCCATATACAGATACTGTCATTCCCAGATACAGATACTGTCATTCCCAAAATACAGATACTGTCATTCCCAGAAAACAGATACTGTCATTCCCAGACACAGATACTGCCATTCTCAGCCGATACAGACACTGTCAATCCCAGCCGATACAGACACTGTCATTCCCAGATACAGACACTGTCATTCCCAGTCGATACAGATAATGTCATTCCCAGATACATATACTGTCATTCCCAGCCGATACAGACACTGTCATTCCGAGATACAGATACTGTCATTCCCAGCCGATACAGACACTGTCATTCCCAGCAGATACAGATACTGTCATTCCCAGTAGATACAGATACTGTCATTCCCAGATACTGTCATTCCCAGATACAGATAATGTCATTCCCAGATACAGATACTGTCATTCCCAGATACAGATACTGTCATTCCTAGCAGATGCAGATACTGTCATTCCCAGTCGATACAGATACTGTCATTCCCAGCCGATGCAGATACTGTCATTCCCAGTCGATACAGATACTGTCATTCCCAGCTGATACAGATACTGTCATTCCCAGATACAGATACTGTCATTCCCAGCCGATACAGACACTGTCATTCCCAGATACAGATACTGTCATTCCCAGCCGATACAGACACTGTCATTCCCAGCAGATACAGATACTGTCATTCCCAGCAGATACAGATACTGTCATTCCCAGATACAGACACTGTCAATCCCAGATACAGATA
This sequence comes from Oncorhynchus mykiss, assembly GCF_013265735.2. Lineage (NCBI taxonomy): Eukaryota > Metazoa > Chordata > Actinopteri > Salmoniformes > Salmonidae > Oncorhynchus > Oncorhynchus mykiss. The sequence continues at coordinate 2,034,518 of NC_048572.1, forward strand.
ATGTCATTCCCAGTCGATACAGATACTGTCATTCCCAGTCCGTACAGATACTGTCATTCCCAGCCGATGCAGACACTGTCATTCCCAGCCGATGCAGACACTGTCATTCCCAGTCGATACAGATACTGTCATTCCCAGCCGATACAGACACTGTCATTCCCAGCAGATACAGATACTGTCATTCCCAGTCGATACAGATACTGTCATTCCCAGCCGATACAGATACTGTCATTCCCAGATACAGATACTGTCATTCCCAGATACAGATAATGTCATTCCTAGCAGATACAGATACTGTCATTCCCAGCCGATACAGATACTGTCATTCCCAGCCGATGCAGATACTGTCATTCCCAGCCGATGCAGATACTGTCATTCCCAGCCAATACAGATACTGTCATTCCCAGATACAGATACTGTCATTCACAAGATACAGACACTCATTCCTTGCCGATACAGATACTGTCATTCCCAGATACAGATACTGTCATTCCCAGTTACAGATACTGTCATTCCTAGATACAGATACTGTCATTCCCAGATACAGATACTGTCATTCCCAGATACAGATACTGTCATTCCCAGTCGATACAGATACTGTCATTCCCAGCCGATGCAGATACTGTCATTCCCAGATACAGATACTGTCATTCACAAGATACAGACACTCATTCCTTGCCGATACAGATACTGTCATTCCCAGATACAGATACTGTCATTCCCAGTTACAGATACTGTCATTCTTAGATACAGATACTGTCATTCCCAGATACAGATACTGTCATTCCCAGATACAGATACTGTCATTCCCAGTCGATACAGATACTGTCATTCCCAGCCGATGCAGATACTGTCATTCCCAGATACAGACACTGTCATTCCCAGCCGATACAGATACTGTCATTCCCAGATACAGATACTGTCATTCCCAGCCGATACAGATACTGTCATTCCCATATACAGATACTGTCATTCCCAGATACAGATACTGTCATTCCCAAAATACAGATACTGTCATTCCCAGAAAACAGATACTGTCATTCCCAGACACAGATACTGCCATTCTCAGCCGATACAGACACTGTCAATCCCAGCCGATACAGACACTGTCATTCCCAGATACAGACACTGTCATTCCCAGTCGATACAGATAATGTCATTCCCAGATACATATACTGTCATTCCCAGCCGATACAGACACTGTCATTCCGAGATACAGATACTGTCATTCCCAGCCGATACAGACACTGTCATTCCCAGCAGATACAGATACTGTCATTCCCAGTAGATACAGATACTGTCATTCCCAGATACTGTCATTCCCAGATACAGATAATGTCATTCCCAGATACAGATACTGTCATTCCCAGATACAGATACTGTCATTCCTAGCAGATGCAGATACTGTCATTCCCAGTCGATACAGATACTGTCATTCCCAGCCGATGCAGATACTGTCATTCCCAGTCGATACAGATACTGTCATTCCCAGCTGATACAGATACTGTCATTCCCAGATACAGATACTGTCATTCCCAGCCGATACAGACACTGTCATTCCCAGATACAGATACTGTCATTCCCAGCCGATACAGACACTGTCATTCCCAGCAGATACAGATACTGTCATTCCCAGCAGATACAGATACTGTCATTCCCAGATACAGACACTGTCAATCCCAGATACAGATAATGTCATTCCCAGTCGATACAGATACTGTCATTCCCAGTCCGTACAGATACTGTCATTCCCAGCCGATGCAGACACTGTCATTCCCAGCCGATGCAGACACTGTCATTCCCAGTCGATACAGATACTGTCATTCCCAGCCGATACAGACACTGTCATTCCCAGCAGATACAGATACTGTCATTCCCAGTCGATACAGATACTGTCATTCCCAGCCGATACAGATACTGTCATTCCCAGATACAGATACTGTCATTCCCAGATACAGATAATGTCATTCCTAGCAGATACAGATACTGTCATTCCCAGCCGATACAGATACTGTCATTCCCAGCCGATGCAGATACTGTCATTCCCAGCCGATGCAGATACTGTCATTCCCAGCCAATACAGATACTGTCATTCCCAGATACAGATACTGTCATTCACAAGATACAGACACTCATTCCTTGCCGATACAGATACTGTCATTCCCAGATACAGATACTGTCATTCCCAGTTACAGATACTGTCATTCCTAGATACAGATACTGTCATTCCCAGATACAGATACTGTCATTCCCAGATACAGATACTGTCATTCCCAGTCGATACAGATACTGTCATTCCCAGCCGATGCAGATACTGTCATTCCCAGATACAGACACTGTCATTCCCAGCCGATACAGATACTGTCATTCCCAGATACAGAAACTGTCATTCCCAGCCGATACAGATACTGTCATTCCCATATACAGATACTGTCATTCCCAGATACAGATACTGTCATTCCCAAAATACAGATACTGTCATTCCCAGAAAACAGATACTGTCATTCCCAGACACAGATACTGCCATTCTCAGCCGATACAGACACTGTCAATCCCAGCCGATACAGACACTGTCATTCCCAGATACAGACACTGTCATTCCCAGTCGATACAGATAATGTCATTCCCAGATACATATACTGTCATTCCCAGCCGATACAGACACTGTCATTCCGAGATACAGATACTGTCATTCCCAGCCGATACAGACACTGTCATTCCCAGCAGATACAGATACTGTCATTCCCAGTAGATACAGATACTGTCATTCCCAGATACAGATACTGTCATTCCCAGTCGATAAAGATACTGTCATTTCCCAGCCGATACAGACACTGTCATTCCCAGCAGATACAGATACTGTCATTCCAAGTCGATACAGATACTGTCATTCCCAGATACAGATACTGTCATTCCCAGATACAGACACTGTCATTCCCAGATACAGATACTGTCATTCCCAGATACTGTCATTCCCAGATACAGATAATGTCATTCCCAGATACAGATACTGTCATTTCGAGATACAGATACTGTCATTCCTAGCAGATGCAGATACTGTCATTCCCAGTCGATACAGATACTGTCATTCCCAGCCAATGCAGATACTGTCATTCCCAGTCGATTCAGATACTGTCATTCCCAGCTGATACAGATACTGTCATTCCCAGATACAGATACTGTCATTCCCAGCCGATACAGACACTGTCATTCCCAGATACAGATACTGTCATTCCCAGCCGATACAGACACTGTCATTCCCAGCAGATACAGATACTGTCATTCCCAGCAGATACAGATACTGTCATTCCCAGATACAGACACTGTCAATCCCAGATACAGATAATGTCATTCCCAGTCAATACAGATACTGTCATTCCCAGTCCGTACAGATACTGTCATTCCCAGCCGATGCAGACACTGTCATTCCCAGCCGATGCAGACACTGTCATTCCCAGTCGATACAGATACTGTCATTCCCAGCCGATACAGACACTGTCATTCCCAGCAGATACAGATACTGTCATTCCCAGTCGATACAGATACTGTCATTCCCAGCCGATACAGATACTGTCATTCCCAGATACAGATACTGTCATTCCCAGATACAGATAATGTCATTCCTAGCAGATACAGATACTGTCATTCCCAGCCGATACAGATACTGTCATTCCCAGCCGATGCAGATACTGTCATTCCCAGCCGATGCAGATACTGTCATTCCCAGCCAATACAGATACTGTCATTCCCAGATACAGATACTGTCATTCACAAGATACAGACACTCATTCCTTGCCGATACAGATACTGTCATTCCCAGATACAGATACTGTCATTCCCAGTTACAGATACTGTCATTCTTAGATACAGATACTGTCATTCCCAGATACAGATACTGTCATTCCCAGATACAGATACTGTCATTCCCAGTCGATACAGATACTGTCATTCCCAGCCGATGCAGATACTGTCATTCCCAGATACAGACACTGTCATTCCCAGCCGATACAGATACTGTCATTCCCAGATACAGATACTGTCATTCCCAGCCGATACAGATACTGTCATTCCCATATACAGATACTGTCATTCCCAGATACAGATACTGTCATTCCCAAAATACAGATACTGTCATTCCCAGAAAACAGATACTGTCATTCCCAGACACAGATACTGCCATTCTCAGCCGATACAGACACTGTCAATCCCAGCCGATACAGACACTGTCATTCCCAGATACAGACACTGTCATTCCCAGTCGATACAGATAATGTCATTCCCAGATACATATACTGTCATTCCCAGCCGATACAGACACTGTCATTCCGAGATACAGATACTGTCATTCCCAGCCGATACAGACACTGTCATTCCCAGCAGATACAGATACTGTCATTCCCAGTAGATACAGATACTGTCATTCCCAGATACTGTCATTCCCAGATACAGATAATGTCATTCCCAGATACAGATACTGTCATTCCCAGATACAGATACTGTCATTCCTAGCAGATGCAGATACTGTCATTCCCAGTCGATACAGATACTGTCATTCCCAGCCGATGCAGATACTGTCATTCCCAGTCGATACAGATACTGTCATTCCCAGCTGATACAGATACTGTCATTCCCAGATACAGATACTGTCATTCCCAGCCGATACAGACACTGTCATTCCCAGATACAGATACTGTCATTCCCAGCCGATACAGACACTGTCATTCCCAGCAGATACAGATACTGTCATTCCCAGCAGATACAGATACTGTCATTCCCAGATACAGACACTGTCAATCCCAGATACAGATAATGTCATTCCCAGTCGATACAGATACTGTCATTCCCAGTCCGTACAGATACTGTCATTCCCAGCCGATGCAGACACTGTCATTCCCAGCCGATGCAGACACTGTCATTCCCAGTCGATACAGATACTGTCATTCCCAGCCGATACAGACACTGTCATTCCCAGCAGATACAGATACTGTCATTCCCAGTCGATACAGATACTGTCATTCCCAGCCGATACAGATACTGTCATTCCCAGATACAGATACTGTCATTCCCAGATACAGATAATGTCATTCCTAGCAGATACAGATACTGTCATTCCCAGCCGATACAGATACTGTCATTCCCAGCCGATGCAGATACTGTCATTCCCAGCCGATGCAGATACTGTCATTCCCAGCCAATACAGATACTGTCATTCCCAGATACAGATACTGTCATTCACAAGATAGACACTCATTCCTTGCCGATACAGATACTGTCATTCCCAGATACAGATACTGTCATTCCCAGTTACAGATACTGTCATTCCTAGATACAGATACTGTCATTCCCAGATACAGATACTGTCATTCCCAGATACAGATACTGTCATTCCCAGTCGATACAGATACTGTCATTCCCAGCCGATGCAGATACTGTCATTCCCAGATACAGACACTGTCATTCCCAGCCGATACAGATACTGTCATTCCCAGAAGATACAGGCACTGTCATTCCCAGCCGATACAGATACTGTCATTCCCTGATACAGATACTGTCATTCCCTGATACAGTTACTGTCATTCCCTGATACAGATATTGTCATTCCCTGATACAGATACTGTCATTCCCTGATACAGATACTGTCATTCCCTGATACAGATAATGTCATTCCCAGATACAGATATTGTCATTCCCAGACACAGACACTGTCATTCCAATATACAGATACTGTCATTCCCAGCCAATACAGATACTGTCATTCCCAGATACAGATACTGTCATTCCCAGCAGATACAGATACTGTCATTCCCAGTAGATACAGATACTGTCATTCCCAGATACAGATACTGTCATTCCCAGATACAGATACTGTCATTTCCCAGCCGATACAGACACTGTCATTCCAAGTCGATACAGATACTGTCATTCCCAGATACAGATACTGTCATTCTCAGATACAGACACTGTCATTCCTAGCAGATACACATACTGTCATTCCCAGTCGATACAGATACTGTCATTCCCAGCCGATGCAGATACTGTCATTCCCAGCCGATGCAGATACTGTCATTCCCAGCCGATACAGATACTGTCATTCCCAGATACAGATACTGTCATTCACAAGATACTGACACTGTCATTCCCAGCCGATACAGATACTGTCATTCCCAGATACAGACACTGTCATTCCCAGCCGATACAGATACTGTCATTCCCAGATACAGATACTGTCATTCCTAGATACAGACACTGTCATTCCGAGATACAGATACTGTCATTCCCAGCCGATACAGACACTGTCATTCCCAGCAGATACAGATACTGTCATTCCCAGTAGATACAGATACTGTCATTCCCAGATACAGATACTGTCATTCCCAGTCGATAAAGATACTGTCATTTCCCAGCCGATACAGACACTGTCATTCCCAGCAGATACAGATACTGTCATTCCAAGTCGATACAGATACTGTCATTCCCAGATACAGATACTGTCATTCTCAGATACAGACACTGTCATTCCTAGCAGATACACATACTGTCATTCCCAGTCGATACAGATACTGTCATTCCCAGCCGATGCAGATACTGTCATTCCCAGCCGATGCAGATACTGTCATTCCCAGCCGATACAGATACTGTCATTCCCAGATACAGATACTGTCATTCACAAGATACTGACACTGTCATTCCCAGCCGATACAGATACTGTCATTCCCAGATACAGACACTGTCATTCCCAGCCGATACAGATACTGTCATTCCCAGATACAGATACTGTCATTCCTAGATACAGATACTGTCATTCCCAGATACAGATACTGTCATTCCCATATACAGACACTGTCATTCCCAGATACAGATAATGTCATTCCCAGATACAGATACTATCATTCCCAGACACACATACTGTCATTCCCAGATAGAGACATTGTCATTCCCAGCCGATGCAGATACAGATACTGTCATTCCCAGATACATATACTGTCATTCCCAGTCGATACAGATACTGTCATTCCCAGCCGATGCAGATACTGTCATTCCCAGCCGATGCATATACTGTCATTCCCAGCCGATGCATATACTGTCATTCCCAGATACAGATACTGTCATTCCCACATACAGATACTGTCATTCCCAGCCGATAAAGATACTGTCATTCCCTGATACAGATACTGTCATTCCCTGATACAGATACTATCATTCCCTGATAAAGATACTGTCATTCCCAGACACAGATACTGTCATTCCTAGACACACATACTGTCATTCCCAGATAGAGACATTGTCATTCCCAGCCGATGCAGATACAGATACTGTCATTCCCAGATACATATACTGTCATTCCCAGTCGATACAGATACTGTCATTCCCAGCCGATGCAGATACTGTCATTCCCAGCCGATGCATATACTGTCATTCCCAGCCGATGCATATACTGTCATTCCCAGATACAGATACTGTCATTCCCACATACAGATACTGTCATTCCCAGCCGATACAGATACTGTCATTCCCAGCCGATACAGGCACTGTCATTCCCTGATACAGATACTGTCATTCCCTGATACAGATACTGTCATTCCCTGATAAAGATACTGTCATTCCCAGATACAGATACTATCATTCCCAGACACACATACTGTCATTCCCAGATAGAGACATTGTCATTCCCAGCCGATGCAGATACAGATACTGTCATTCCCAGATACATATACTGTCATTCCCAGTTGATACAGATACTGTCATTCCCAGCCGATGCAGATACTGTCATTCCCAGCCGATGCATATACTGTCATTCCCAGATACAGATACTGTCATTCCCACATACAGATACTGTCATTCCCAGCCGATACAGATACTGTCATTCCCTGATACCGATAATGTCATTCCCTGATACAGATACTGTCATTCCCTGATAAAGATACTGTCATTCCCAGACACAGATACTGTCATTCCTAGACACACATACTGTCATTCCCAGATAGAGACATTGTCATTCCCAGCCGATGCAGATACAGATACTGTCATTCCCAGCCGATACAGATACTGTCATTCCCAGCCGATACAGGCACTGTCATTCCCAGCCGATACAGACACTGTCATTCCCTGATACAGATAATGTCATTCCCTGATACAGATACTGTCATTCCCAGATACAGATAATGTCATTCCCAGATACAGATAATGTCAATCCCTGATACAAATACTGTCATTCCCAGACACAGATAGTGTCATTCCCAGATACAGATAGTGTCATTCCCAGACACAGACACTGTCATTCCGAGATACAGATCCTGTCATTCCCAGATACATATAAAGTCATTCCCAGATAGAGCCTCTGTCATTCCGATATACAGATACTGTCATTCCCAACCAATACAGATACTGTCATTCCCAGATACAGTCATTCCTAGACACAGATACTGTCATTCCTAGACACAGATACTGTCATTCCCAGACATAGATACTGTCATTCCCAGATACAGATACTGTCATTCCCAGATAGAGTCACTCATTCCCAGCCGATACAGATACTGTCATTCCCAGAAGATACAGGCACTGTCATTCCCAGCCGATACAGATACTGTCATTCCCTGATACAGATACTGTCATTCCCTGATACAGTTACTGTCATTCCCTGATACAGATATTGTCATTCCCTGATACAGATACTGTCATTCCCTGATACAGATACTGTCATTCCCTGATACAGATAATGTCATTCCCAGATACAGATATTGTCATTCCCAGACACAGACACTGTCATTCCAATATACAGATACTGTCATTCCCAGCCAATACAGATACTGTCATTCCCAGATACAGATACTGTCATTCCCAGCAGATACAGATACTGTCATTCCCAGTAGATACAGATACTGTCATTCCCAGATACAGATACTGTCATTCCCAGTCGATAAAGATACTGTCATTTCCCAGCCGATACAGACACTGTCATTCCAAGTCGATACAGATACTGTCATTCCCAGATACAGATACTGTCATTCTCAGATACAGACACTGTCATTCCTAGCAGATACACATACTGTCATTCCCAGTCGATACAGATACTGTCATTCCCAGCCGATGCAGATACTGTCATTCCCAGCCGATGCAGATACTGTCATTCCCAGCCGATACAGATACTGTCATTCCCAGATACAGATACTGTCATTCACAAGATACTGACACTGTCATTCCCAGCCGATACAGATACTGTCATTCCCAGATACAGACACTGTCATTCCCAGCCGATACAGATACTGTCATTCCCAGATACAGATACTGTCATTCCTAGATACAGACACTGTCATTCCGAGATACAGATACTGTCATTCCCAGCCGATACAGACACTGTCATTCCCAGCAGATACAGATACTGTCATTCCCAGTAGATACAGATACTGTCATTCCCAGATACAGATACTGTCATTCCCAGTCGATAAAGATACTGTCATTTCCCAGCCGATACAGACACTGTCATTCCCAGCAGATACAGATACTGTCATTCCAAGTCGATACAGATACTGTCATTCCCAGATACAGATACTGTCATTCTCAGATACAGACACTGTCATTCCTAGCAGATACACATACTGTCATTCCCAGTCGATACAGATACTGTCATTCCCAGCCGATGCAGATACTGTCATTCCCAGCCGATGCAGATACTGTCATTCCCAGCCGATACAGATACTGTCATTCCCAGATACAGATACTGTCATTCACAAGATACTGACACTGTCATTCCCAGCCGATACAGATACTGTCATTCCCAGATACAGACACTGTCATTCCCAGCCGATACAGATACTGTCATTCCCAGATACAGATACTGTCATTCCTAGATACAGATACTGTCATTCCCAGATACAGATACTGTCATTCCCATATACAGACACTGTCATTCCCAGATACAGATAATGTCATTCCCAGATACAGATACTATCATTCCCAGACACACATACTGTCATTCCCAGATAGAGACATTGTCATTCCCAGCCGATGCAGATACAGATACTGTCATTCCCAGATACATATACTGTCATTCCCAGTCGATACAGATACTGTCATTCCCAGCCGATGCAGATACTGTCATTCCCAGCCGATGCATATACTGTCATTCCCAGCCGATGCATATACTGTCATTCCCAGATACAGATACTGTCATTCCCACATACAGATACTGTCATTCCCAGCCGATAAAGATACTGTCATTCCCTGATACAGATACTGTCATTCCCTGATACAGATACTATCATTCCCTGATAAAGATACTGTCATTCCCAGACACAGATACTGTCATTCCTAGACACACATACTGTCATTCCCAGATAGAGACATTGTCATTCCCAGCCGATGCAGATACAGATACTGTCATTCCCAGATACATATACTGTCATTCCCAGTCGATACAGATACTGTCATTCCCAGCCGATGCAGATACTGTCATTCCCAGCCGATGCATATACTGTCATTCCCAGCCGATGCATATACTGTCATTCCCAGATACAGATACTGTCATTCCCACATACAGATACTGTCATTCCCAGCCGATACAGATACTGTCATTCCCAGCCGATACAGGCACTGTCATTCAAATCCGATACAGACACTGTCATTCCCTGATACAGATACTGTCATTCCCTGATACAGATACTGTCATTCCCTGATAAAGATACTGTCATTCCCAGATACAGATACTATCATTCCCAGACACACATACTGTCATTCCCAGATAGAGACATTGTCATTCCCAGCCGATGCAGATACAGATACTGTCATTCCCAGATACATATACTGTCATTCCCAGTTGATACAGATACTGTCATTCCCAGCCGATGCAGATACTGTCATTCCCAGCCGATGCATATACTGTCATTCCCAGATACAGATACTGTCATTCCCACATACAGATACTGTCATTCCCAGCCGATACAGATACTGTCATTCCCTGATACCGATAATGTCATTCCCTGATACAGATACTGTCATTCCCTGATAAAGATACTGTCATTCCCAGACACAGATACTGTCATTCCTAGACACACATACTGTCATTCCCAGATAGAGACATTGTCATTCCCAGCCGATGCAGATACAGATACTGTCATTCCCAGCCGATACAGATACTGTCATTCCCAGCCGATACAGGCACTGTCATTCCCAGCCGATACAGACACTGTCATTCCCTGATACAGATAATGTCATTCCCTGATACAGATACTGTCATTCCCAGATACAGATAATGTCATTCCCAGATACAGATAATGTCAATCCCTGATACAAATACTGTCATTCCCAGACACAGATAGTGTCATTCCCAGATACAGATAGTGTCATTCCCAGACACAGACACTGTCATTCCGAGATACAGATCCTGTCATTCCCAGATACATATAAAGTCATTCCCAGATAGAGCCTCTGTCATTCCGATATACAGATACTGTCATTCCCAACCAATACAGATACTGTCATTCCCAGATACAGTCATTCCTAGACACAGATACTGTCATTCCTAGACACAGATACTGTCATTCCCAGACATAGATACTGTCATTCCCTGATACAGATACTGTCATTCCCTGATACAGTTACTGTCATTCCCTGATACAGATATTGTCATTCCCTGATACAGATACTGTCATTCCCTGATACAGATACTGTCATTCCCTGATACAGATAATGTCATTCCCAGATACAGATATTGTCATTCCCAGACACAGACACTGTCATTCCAATATACAGATACTGTCATTCCCAGCCAATACAGATACTGTCATTCCCAGATACAGATACTGTCATTCCCAGCAGATACAGATACTGTCATTCCCAGTAGATACAGATACTGTCATTCCCAGATACAGATACTGTCATTCCCAGATACAGATACTGTCATTTCCCAGCCGATACAGACACTGTCATTCCAAGTCGATACAGATACTGTCATTCCCAGATACAGATACTGTCATTCTCAGATACAGACACTGTCATTCCTAGCAGATACACATACTGTCATTCCCAGTCGATACAGATACTGTCATTCCCAGCCGATGCAGATACTGTCATTCCCAGCCGATGCAGATACTGTCATTCCCAGCCGATACAGATACTGTCATTCCCAGATACAGATACTGTCATTCACAAGATACTGACACTGTCATTCCCAGCCGATACAGATACTGTCATTCCCAGATACAGACACTGTCATTCCCAGCCGATACAGATACTGTCATTCCCAGATACAGATACTGTCATTCCTAGATACAGACACTGTCATTCCGAGATACAGATACTGTCATTCCCAGCCGATACAGACACTGTCATTCCCAGCAGATACAGATACTGTCATTCCCAGTAGATACAGATACTGTCATTCCCAGATACAGATACTGTCATTCCCAGTCGATAAAGATACTGTCATTTCCCAGCCGATACAGACACTGTCATTCCCAGCAGATACAGATACTGTCATTCCAAGTCGATACAGATACTGTCATTCCCAGATACAGATACTGTCATTCTCAGATACAGACACTGTCATTCCTAGCAGATACACATACTGTCATTCCCAGTCGATACAGATACTGTCATTCCCAGCCGATGCAGATACTGTCATTCCCAGCCGATGCAGATACTGTCATTCCCAGCCGATACAGATACTGTCATTCCCAGATACAGATACTGTCATTCACAAGATACTGACACTGTCATTCCCAGCCGATACAGATACTGTCATTCCCAGATACAGACACTGTCATTCCCAGCCGATACAGATACTGTCATTCCCAGATACAGATACTGTCATTCCTAGATACAGATACTGTCATTCCCAGATACAGATACTGTCATTCCCATATACAGACACTGTCATTCCCAGATACAGATAATGTCATTCCCAGATACAGATACTATCATTCCCAGACACACATACTGTCATTCCCAGATAGAGACATTGTCATTCCCAGCCGATGCAGATACAGATACTGTCATTCCCAGATACATATACTGTCATTCCCAGTCGATACAGATACTGTCATTCCCAGCCGATGCAGATACTGTCATTCCCAGCCGATGCATATACTGTCATTCCCAGCCGATGCATATACTGTCATTCCCAGATACAGATACTGTCATTCCCACATACAGATACTGTCATTCCCAGCCGATAAAGATACTGTCATTCCCTGATACAGATACTGTCATTCCCTGATACAGACACTATCATTCCCTGATAAAGATACTGTCATTCCCAGACACAGATACTGTCATTCCTAGACACACATACTGTCATTCCCAGATAGAGACATTGTCATTCCCAGCCGATGCAGATACAGATACTGTCATTCCCAGATACATATACTGTCATTCCCAGTCGATACAGATACTGTCATTCCCAGCCGATGCAGATACTGTCATTCCCAGCCGATGCATATACTGTCATTCCCAGCCGATGCATATACTGTCATTCCCAGATACAGATACTGTCATTCCCACATACAGATACTGTCATTCCCAGCCGATACAGATACTGTCATTCCCAGCCGATACAGGCACTGTCCTTCAAATCCGATACAGACACTGTCATTCCCTGATACAGATACTGTCATTCCCTGATACAGATACTGTCATTCCCTGATAAAGATACTGTCATTCCCAGATACAGATACTATCATTCCCAGACACACATACTGTCATTCCCAGATAGAGACATTGTCATTCCCAGCCGATGCAGATACAGATACTGTCATTCCCAGATACATATACTGTCATTCCCAGTTGATACAGATACTGTCATTCCCAGCCGATGCAGATACTGTCATTCCCAGCCGATGCATATACTGTCATTCCCAGATACAGATACTGTCATTCCCACATACAGATACTGTCATTCCCAGCCGATGCAGATACAGATACTGTCATTCCCAGCCGATACAGATACTGTCATTCCCAGCCGATACAGGCACTGTCATTCCCAGCCGATACAGACACTGTCATTCCCTGATACAGATAATGTCATTCCCTGATACAGATACTGTCATTCCCAGATACAGATAATGTCATTCCCAGATACAGATAATGTCAATCCCTGATACAAATACTGTCATTCCCAGACACAGATAGTGTCATTCCCAGATACAGATAGTGTCATTCCCAGACACAGACACTGTCATTCCGAGATACAGATCCTGTCATTCCCAGATACATATAAAGTCATTCCCAGATAGAGCCTCTGTCATTCCGATATACAGATACTGTCATTCCCAACCAATACAGATACTGTCATTCCCAGATACAGTCATTCCTAGACACAGATACTGTCATTCCTAGACACAGATACTGTCATTCCCAGACATAGATACTGTCATTCCCAGATACAGATACTGTCATTCCCAGATAGAGACACTCATTCCCAGCCGATACAGATACTGTCATTCCCAGAAGATACAGGCACTGTCATTCCCAGCCGATACAGATGCTGTCATTCCCTGATACAGATACTGTCATTCCCTGATACAGTTACTGTCATTCCCTGATACAGATACTGTCATTCCCTGATACAGATACTGTCATTCCCTGATACAGATACTGTCATTCCCTGATACAGATACGGTCATTCCCTGATACAGATAATGTCATTCCCAGACACAGACACTGTCATTCCAATATACAGATACTGTCATTCCCAGCCAATACAGATACTGTCATTCCCAGATACAGATACTGTCATTCCCAGCCACTACAGATACTGTCATTCCCAGATACTGTCATTCCCAGACACAGATACTGTCATTCCTAGACACAGATACTGTCATTCCCAGACACAGATAGTGTCATTCCCAGACACAGATAGTGTCATTCCCAGACACAGATAGTGTCATTCCCAGACACAGATAGTGTCATTCCCAGACACAGACACTGTCATTCCGAGATACACATCCTGTCATTCCCAGCCAATACAGATACTGTCATACCCAGATACTGTCATTACCAGACACAGATACTGTCATTCCGAGATACAGATCCTGTCATTCCCAGCCAATACAGATACTGTCATTCCCAGATAGAGCCACTGTCATTCCGATATACAGATACTGTCATTCTCAGATAGAGACACTCATTCCCAGCCGATACAGATCCTGTCATTCCCAGCCAATACAGATACTGTCATTCCTAGACACAGATACTGTCATTCCCAGACACAGATACTGTCATTCCCAGATACAGATACTGTCATTCTCAGATAGAGACACTCATTCCCAGCCGATACAGATACTGTCATTCCCAGAAGATACAGGCAATGTCATTCCCAGTCGATACAGATACTGTCATTCCCAGACACAGATAGTGTCATTCCCAGACACAGATAGTGTCATTCCCAGACACAGACACTGTCATTCCGAGATACAGATACATTCATTCCCAGCCAATACAGATACTGTCATTCCCAGATACTGTCATTCCCAGACACAGATACTGTCATTCCCTGATACAGATACTGTCATTCCCTGATACAGATACTGTCATTCCCTGATACAGATACGGTCATTCCCTGATACAGATAATGTCATTCCCAGACACAGACACTGTCATTCCAATATACAGATACTGTCATTCCCAGCCAATACAGATACTGTCATTCCCAGATACAGATACTGTCATTCCCAGCCACTACAGATACTGTCATTCCCAGATACTGTCATTCCCAGACACAGATACTGTCATTCCTAGACACAGATACTGTCATTCCCAGACACAGATAGTGTCATTCCCAGACACAGATAGTGTCATTCCCAGACACAGATAGTGTCATTCCCAGACACAGATAGTGTCATTCCCAGACACAGACACTGTCATTCCGAGATACACATCCTGTCATTCCCAGCCAATACAGATACTGTCATACCCAGATACTGTCATTACCAGACACAGATACTGTCATTCCGAGATACAGATCCTGTCATTCCCAGCCAATACAGATACTGTCATTCCCAGATAGAGCCACTGTCATTCCGATATACAGATACTGTCATTCTCAGATAGAGACACTCATTCCCAGCCGATACAGATCCTGTCATTCCCAGCCAATACAGATACTGTCATTCCTAGACACAGATACTGTCATTCCCAGACACAGATACTGTCATTCCCAGATACAGATACTGTCATTCTCAGATAGAGACACTCATTCCCAGCCGATACAGATACTGTCATTCCCAGAAGATACAGGCAATGTCATTCCCAGTCGATACAGATACTGTCATTCCCAGACACAGATAGTGTCATTCCCAGACACAGATAGTGTCATTCCCAGACACAGACACTGTCATTCCGAGATACAGATACATTCATTCCCAGCCAATACAGATACTGTCATTCCCAGATACTGTCATTCCCAGACACAGATACTGTCATTCCGAGATACAGATCCTGTCATTCCCAGATATATATACACTGTCATTCCCAGATAGAGCCACTGTCATTCCGAGATACAGATCCTGTCATTCCCAGCCAATACAGATACTGTCATTCCCAGATAGAGCCACTGTCATTCCGATATACAGATACTGTCATTCCCAGATACTGTCATTCCTAGACATAGATACTGTCATTCCCAGACACAGATACTGTCATTCCCAGATACAGATACTGTCATTCCCAGATACAGACACTGTCATTCCCAGTCGATACAGACACTGTCATTCCCAGTCGATACAGATAGTGTCATTCCCAGTCGATACAGATAGAGTCATTCCCAGACAAAGATGCTGTCATTCCCAGACACAGATAGTGTCATTCCCAGACACCGATAGTGTCATTCCCAGACACAGATAGTGTCATTCCCAGACACAGATGGTGTCTTTCCCATACACAGATATTGTAATTCCCAGACACAGATAGTGTCATTCCCAGACACAGATAGTGTCATTCCCAGACACAGATAGTGTCATTCCGAGATACAGATCCTGTCATTCCCAGATACATATACTGTCATTCCCAGATAGAGCCACTGTCATTCCGATATACAGATACTGTCATTCCCAGCCAATACAGATAATGTCATTCCCATATACAGATACTGTCATTCCCAGCCAATACAGATACTGTCATTCCCAGATACTGTCATTCCCAGCCACAGATACTGTCATTCCCAGCCACAGATACTGTCATTACTAGACACAGATACTGTCATTCCTAGACACAGATACTGTCATTCCCAGACACAGATACTGTCATTCCCAGACACAGATACTGTCATTCCCAGACACAGATACTGTCATTCCCAGATACAGATACTATCATTCCCAGATAGAGATACTGTCATTCCCAGATACAGACATTGTCATTCCCAGTCGATACAGATACTGTCATTCCCAGCCGATGCAGATACTGTCATTCCCAGCCGATGCAGATACTGTCATTCCCAGATACATATACTGTCATTCCCAGATAGAGACATTGTCATTCCCAGCCGATGCAGATACTGTCATTCCCAGCCGATGCAGATACTGTCATTCCCAGCCGATGCAGATACTGTCATTCCCAGCCGATGCAGACACTGTCATTCCCAGCCGATGCAGATACTGTCATTCCCAGCCGATACAGATACTGTCATTCCCAGATACAGATACTGTCATTCCCAGCCGATACAGATACTGTCATTCCCAGCCGATACAGATACTGTCATTCCCAGCCGATACAGATACTGTCATTCCCAGATACAGACACTGTCATTCCCAGAGACAGATGCTGTCATTCCCAGATACAGATACTGTCATTCCCAGATACAGATGCTGTCATTCCCAGCCGATACACATACTGTCATTCCCAGATACAGACACTGTCATTCCCAGATACAGACACTGTCAATCCCAGATACAGATACTTTCATTCCCAGATACAGATGCTGTCATTCCCAGATACAGATTCTGTCATTCCCAGATACAGATACTGTCATTCCCAGCCGATACAGATACTGTCATTCCCAGATACAGACACTGTCATTCCCAGATACAAATGCTCTCATTCCCAGATACAGATGCTGTCATTCCCAGATACAGATACTGTCATTCCCAGATACAGATACTGTCATTCCCAGACACAGATACTGTCATTCCCAGATACAGATACTGTCATTCCCAGACACAGATACTGTCATTCCCAGCCGATACAGACACTGTCATTCCCAACCGATACAGATATTGTCATTCCCAGCCGATAAAGATACTGTCATTCCCAGCCACAGATACTGTCATTACTAGACACAGATACTGTCATTCCTAGACACAGATACTGTCATTCCCAGACACAGATACTGTCATTCCCAGACACAGATACTGTCATTCCCAGACACAGATACTGTCATTCCCAGATACAGATACTATCATTCCCAGATAGAGATACTGTCATTCCCAGATACAGACATTGTCATTCCCAGTCGATACAGATACTGTCATTCCCAGCCGATGCAGATACTGTCATTCCCAGCCGATGCAGATACTGTCATTCCCAGATACATATACTGTCATTCCCAGATAGAGACATTGTCATTCCCAGCCGATGCAGATACTGTCATTCCCAGCCGATGCAGATACTGTCATTCCCAGCCGATGCAGATACTGTCATTCCCAGCCGATGCAGACACTGTCATTCCCAGCCGATGCAGATACTGTCATTCCCAGCCGATACAGATACTGTCATTCCCAGATACAGATACTGTCATTCCCAGCCGATACAGATACTGTCATTCCCAGCCGATACAGATACTGTCATTCCCAGCCGATACAGATACTGTCATTCCCAGATACAGACACTGTCATTCCCAGAGACAGATGCTGTCATTCCCAGATACAGATACTGTCATTCCCAGATACAGATGCTGTCATTCCCAGCCGATACACATACTGTCATTCCCAGATACAGACACTGTCATTCCCAGATACAGACACTGTCAATCCCAGATACAGATACTTTCATTCCCAGATACAGATGCTGTCATTCCCAGATACAGATTCTGTCATTCCCAGATACAGATACTGTCATTCCCAGCCGATACAGATACTGTCATTCCCAGATACAGACACTGTCATTCCCAGATACAAATGCTCTCATTCCCAGATACAGATGCTGTCATTCCCAGATACAGATACTGTCATTCCCAGATACAGATACTGTCATTCCCAGACACAGATACTGTCATTCCCAGATACAGATACTGTCATTCCCAGACACAGATACTGTCATTCCCAGCCGATACAGACACTGTCATTCCCAACCGATACAGATATTGTCATTCCCAGCCGATAAAGATACTGTAATTCCCAGCCGATACAGATACTGTCATTCCCAGATACAGACACTGTCATTCCCAGATACAGATACTGTCATTCCCAGATACAGACACTGTCATTCCCAGATACAGATACTGTCATTCCCAGATACAGATACTGTCATTCCCAGATACAGATACTGTCATTCCCAGATACAGACACTGTCATTCCCAGATACAGATACTGTCATTCCCAGATACAGACACTGTCATTCCCAGATACAGATACTGTCATTCCCAGATACAGACACTGTCATTCCCAGATACAGATACTGTCATTCCCAGATACAGACACTGTCATTCCCAGATACAGATACTGTCATTCCCAGATACAGATACTGTCATTCCCAGATACAGATACTGTCATTCCCAGATACAGACACTGTCATTCCCAGATACAGATACTGTCATTCCCAGATACAGACACTGTCATTCCCAGATACAGATACTGTCATTCCCAGATACAGATACTGTCATTCCCAGAAACAGATACTGTCATTCCCACATACAGATGCAGTCATTCCCAGCCGATACAGATGCTGTCATTCCCAGATACAGATACTGTCATTCCCAGATACAGATGCTGTGCCTATCATTTAGTCATGTAAAAATGTGGTTACCATGGTAACATGCCAGAGTGGTCATAACTTCCTGTCTGGTGGTAATGGGGTTACCATGGTAACATGTCAGAGTGGTCATACCTTCCTGTCTGGTGGTAAATGGGTTACCATGGTAACAAGTCAGAGTGGTCATGCCTTCCTGTCTGGTGGTAATGGGGCTACCATGGTAACATCAGAGTGGCCATGCCTTCCTATCTGGTTGTAATGAGGTTACCATCTAATCATTAGTTTTGTACATTTTATGAGGGGGGAAGGTTAACAGTACAAGGGGAGGGTTCTGTGCTGATATTTGTAATGTTGGGGAGGGAGTGTCTTTTTTTAATGAGACCTCGAGTTGGACCAGCCCCCCCACCCCGTAGTAAATGTATATCTTTACCTCACCTTCGTAATATTGACATAAGCTCAGACCCACTTGTTTTTCAAACATGGTCCTGTTTTATCAATTGCTGTGCTGATCAATGGACAGTTCATTACCTCTCAAATTATTATGTAGCTTAAAGTTGTATTTTTATTCATGTTCGTAATGAAGATAGTGACGCAACAATGATACACATTTACACTAGGCCTAGATCAAAAAATACATACAGCCTAATTTCATTTAACCTTTATTTAACTTGGCAAGTCAGTTAAGAACAAATATTTATTTACAATGGCGGCCTAGGAACAATTAACTGCCTGTTCAGGGGCAGAACGACAGATTTTTACCTTGTCAGCTCGGGGATTCAATCTTGCAACCTTTCGGTTACTAGTCCAATGCTCTAACCACTAGGCTACACTGCCGGGGTATTAGGGGAAGGGGTAGCCACCCTGGCTATATACAGTATTAGAGTGTAGCCCAAACCGTTGGGGCGCTACAGATAGAAGTTGGCAGAAGAGACCTCAGACGAGTCGTGTGAAGCTAGTGGGTGTCCTAGAGCATGTGTACGTGAGAGTCTTTCAATAGTGTGGTTATAACCAGGGTGGTCATAATATTGGCGGATGTGGGGGATTGAGACAGCCCATGCAAAAAAATATATATATATCTCTAGCTTAAACAGATGGATTTTGATAGGGATTTTATTATGTTAATTAGATTTCCGCAGGGGTGCGGAAATTGTAGGCTAAGGGTTAATATTAAAAAAATGTGGGGGTTAATGTGGGAACTGGTAATGGCTGTCTGGTATCCACATCCTGGGGAGTCTAACTAGCAGGCTGTTTTTTGTCCAGTTATGTAGACCACTACTCCCTGACTGTGCTCTGCCAATGCCCTCTACTCTTCCCTGTCCCCCTCTTCACTCCCTCTCACCCATAAAACGTATCACCCCTTTATACAATCCATAAAGCCTAATCATTTCAAATAAGCACACACCATGTGGGGTGTCAAAACTGTAAACCCAAGAGATCCAAGGCTGGTGACGGTATCCAGTACAAACCTTGTCATGACACTACTTAAATAGTCTGGTAAAGACAGGAATCTTTTGTCTCATTATGTTTTTGTTGTTCATTCACTCAGTACTGATTGCATATTTATTTATCTTGCTTTGTAAAAAAAAAAAAAATAGCCTAAAAAAGTGTTGAAAAGGGTCACATAGCTAGCAAGTTAGCAAGCATGGTGTTTTCTTTTGACTGCCAAAAAGGTCACGCAAGTAAGCAGTAATGTTGGTGTGTTTAACCTGGGTGCACCCCACCTCCCTGGACACTTGGTGTGTTTAACCTGGGTGCACCCCACCTCCCTGGACACTTGGTGTGTTTCACCTGGGTGCACCCCACCTCCCTGGACACGGTGTGTTTAACCTGGGTGCACCCCACCTCCCTGGACACTTGGTGTGTTTAACCTGGGTGCACCCCCACCTCCCTGAACACTTGGTGTGTTTAACCTGGGTGCACCCCCACCTCCCTGGACACTTGGTGTGTTTAACCTGGGTGCACCCCACCTCCTTGGACACGGTGTGTTTAACCTGGGTGCACCCCACCTCCCTGGACACTTGGTGTGTTTAACCTGGGTGCACCCCACCTCCCTGAACACTTGGTGTGTTTAACCTGGGTGCACCCCACCTCCCTGGACACTTGGTGTGTTTAACCTGGGTGCACCCCCACCTCCCTGGACACTTGGTGTGTTTAACCTGGGTGCACCCCACCTCCCTGGACACTTGGTGTGTTTCACCTGGGTGCACCCCACCTCCCTGAACACTTGGTGTGTTTAACCTGGGTGCACCCCCACCTCCCTGGACACTTGGTGTGTTTAACCTGGGTGCACCCCACCTCCCTGGACACTTGGTGTGTTTAACCTGGGTGCACCCCACCTCCCTGGACATTTTTACTTGTGGATGGCATCTTCAGATGTTCGGGAATACATTTAAAAGTAACTTGTCACTCTAATAAAGGAATGGAAGCTAATATGTAGGCAATCACATCACTTGTAATTGGCTACAATCCACCTTTGCCCTCTGAATGAGAGAACTGCATGAATGAGAGATGTACTGGCCTTTGAGATCAAATCAAATTTCATTAGTCACATGCGCCGAATACAACCTCACAGTGATATGATTACTTATGAGCCCCAAACCAACAATGCGGTTTACAAAAATACAGATAAGAATAAGAAATTAAAGTAACAAGTAATTAAAGAGCAGCAGTAAAATAACAATAGCGAGACTATATACAGGGGGTACCGGTTAGTTGAGGTAATATGTACCTGTAGGTAGAGTTATTAAAGTGACTGTGTATAGATAATAAACAGAGAGTAGCAGAGATGTAAAAGAGGAGGGGGGGGGGGGGCAATGCAAATAGTCTGGGTGGCCATTTGATTAGATATTCAGGAGCCTTATGGCTTGGGGGTAGACGCTGTTTAGAAGCTTCTTGGACCTAGACTTGGTGCTCCGGTACCGCTTGCCGTGCAGTAGCAGAGAGAACAGTCTATGACTAGGGTGGCTGGAGTTTTTGACAATTTTTAGGGCCTTCCTCTGACACCGCCTGGGATAGAGGTCCTGGATGGCCGGAAGCTTAGCCCCAGTGATGTACTGGGCCGTATGCACTACCCCTGCTGCCATACCAGGCAGTGATGCAACCATGCTCTCGATGGTGCAGCTGTATAAACTTTTGAGGATCTGAGGACACATTCCAAATCTTTTCAGTCTCCTGAGGGGGAATAGGTTTTGTCGTACCCTCTTCACGACTGTCTTGTTGTGTTTGGAACATGTTAGTTTGTTGGTGATGTGGACACCAAGGAACTTGAAGCTCTCAACCTGCTCCACTGCAGCCCCGTCGATGAGAATGGGGGTGTTCTCGGCCCTCTTTTTCCTGAGTCCACAATCATCTCCTTTGTCTTGATCACGTTGAGGGAGAGGTTGTTGTCCTGGCACCACACGGCCAGGTCTCTGATCTCCTCCCTATTGGCTCATCAGCAAAATGAATGATAGTGTTGGAGTCGTGCCTGGCTGTGCAGTCAATCCTTCGCGTCCGACTCGTTGGAAGAAAAAGGATTCCTCGGTGAGGATTCGCTGTCCTGATAACTAGAAGCTCTTTCTGGTCATAAGACACGGTGGCAGAACATTATGTACAAAATAAGTTACAAATAATGCTGAAAAACATACACAATAGCACGATTGGTTACGGGATCGGTAGCTATCTCCTTCGGCACCATTCCATTCTTTTCTCTGCTCTTGCCAACGGTATTCCTTTCTCTCTGTGTGCCCAGTGAGGGCTGGATGTGTTCCCGGGAGCCAGGGTAGACTGTGGAGAGGTCACCCAGAGAGAGGACACCATGGTAGGGCACAGACTATGGGCTATGGGCTAGATTCAATCTGTATTGTGGAAGATCTGACATATGAGCTGATATATGCAGCGCTATACCGTGAATGCAGTCTCCGCTAACACAGGAACATTGCCTTTAAACTTCTATCGCACTGTAGCGCAGCTATTCAGCACTACGGATTGAATCGAGCCCTGAATCTAGGCCTGTGTGTGTGTCATAGACGTAAGGTGTGTGCGTGTGTCCACTCCTACAATAAGAGTCGACCAGTCTATTCCTTCTGGTTTTGAACCCATCTCTTTATTCAGCCTTGTAATAAAATGACAAACAATGCATGTCTATCACAGGGCTGCCATGACAACCAGGGGCAGCTATCAGTCACTCCTGACAGCTGTCAGTCACCACTAAGCCCTGCTCCCCATCACCATGACAGAGACTGTGGTGTTTTTAACACAGTGCAACATGTCAACAACAACACGTCAACAACCCCCCCCAAAAAAACTCCAAATCAAAGACAGCAGCTAAAACAATAATCCACATTCACCCATTAGTATCTATGGTATAGTAGTGTGTTTTTGTTCATTCATATAGTTTAATAATAAAAGCCTTCTCTGGGTAATAAATAGATTCACATTAACCACCTTGTTAACCTGTTAGCCACTCCATGTTTACCCTAACTAACTCCACATTCAAAACAATACAACAATTTAACCCAGGGTGAATTCAGTGGTTAACACCCGCAGACTGTTGCAGACAGAAATATAAGAAATAGAGCTGACATGATTCTGACACACAGTTGAGTCTGTTCTACTGTAATCCAGTTCTATCTGAATGTTATGTAACGTTGCTCCCCGCTGAATAGAGACCCCTGGTTCCTGCTGGCCTCACCCAATCACCTTACATGTAGGTTTCTGGATCATTCTGATTGGTTTGTTTTGCTTCCATTGGTGCAAGCTTCTCCACCCTCCCTTATCCAATCCAGAGTTCGGAAAGAACGGAAAATAACCGCTAAAGAAATAAAATCATGCCGTCTGGTTAACAACTGACAACATGGTGGTGCAGCTGAGCCCATATTATTAATGCAGGGACTGATATGTGTATGGTAGGTAGATGCCGAGCCAGTGGAGCCAGTGGAGTCAGTGGAGTCAGTGGAGTCAGTGGAGCCAGTGGAGTCAGTGGAGCCAGTGGAGCCAGTGGAGTCAGTGGAGCCAGTGGAGCCAGTGGAGTCAGTGGAGTCAGTGGAGCCAGTGGAGCCAGTGGAGTCAGTGGAGCCAGTGGAGCCAGTGGAGTCAGTGGAGTCAGTGGAGCCAGTGGAGTCAGTGGAGCCAGTGGAGTCAGTGGAGCCAGTGGAGCCAGTGGAGTCAGTGGAGTCAGTGGAGCCAGTGGAGCCAGTGGAGTCAGTGGAGCCAGTGGAGCCAGTGGAGTCAGTGGAGCCAGTGGAGTCAGTGGAGCCAGTGGAGCCAGTGGAGTCAGTGGAGCCAGTGGAGCCAGTGGAGCCAGTGGAGTCAGTGGAGTCAGTGGAGTCAGTGGAGCCAGTGGAGTCAGTGGAGCCAGTGGAGTCAGTGGAGCCAGTGGAGTCAGTGGAGTCAGTGGAGCCAGTGGAGTCAGTGGAGCCAGTGGAGTCAGTGGAGTCAGTGGAGCCAGTGGAGCCAGTGGAGTCAGTGGAGCCAGTGGAGTCAGTGGAGCCAGTGGAGCCAGTGGAGTCAGTGGAGCCAGTGGAGCCAGTGGAGCCAGTGGAGTCAGTGGAGCCAGTGGAGCCAGTGGAGTCAGTGGAGTCAGTGGAGCCAGTGGAGTCAGTGGAGCCAGTGGAGCCAGTGGAGTCAGTGGAGTCAGTGGAGCCAGTGGAGCCAGTGGAGCCAGTGGAGCCAGTGGAGCCAGTGGAGTCAGTGGAGCCAGTGGAGCCAGTGGAGCCAGTGGAGTCAGTGGAGCCAGTGGAGCCAGTGGAGCCAGTGGAGCCAGTGGAGTCAGTGGAGCCAGTGGAGTCAGTGGAGCCAGTGGAGCCAGTGGAGTCAGTGGAGCCAGTGGAGCCAGTGGAGTCAGTGGAGTCAGTGGAGTCAGTGGAGTCAGTGGAGCCAGTGGAGCCAGTGGAGTGAGTCTCTTTCCAATCTGAGAGAAGCATGCGAGACTTGGTTCTGGGTTCAGAGATGATGGAGTTTGATGTGTGACCTGCATTTATAGGCAGAGGGCTCTATAGAGCCATACTAACAACCTGACATCTCCTTTACAATAGCCATTAGCCTAGCACCCTGCTAACACCTCCCATACAGATTAACCAAAGATTTTTGTAACTAACCCAAGATAGACCGGAGTCTGTCATTTCCAATGGGAGCAGATAAACCATAGTGGGCAGAGCCAACCACGAGCTAGTGAGATCCTATTGGCACATTCTAGCATTTATTTGCATATTTCCATTAGGGAACGCCTACTCTGAAGTGCGTGTGTGCAATAACTCAATTCACTCGTACACTTTTTCTAAACAACACAATACTTTGAAACTTTCGTAAAGGATAAAGTCTACAAAACGCAGTACTCTGCTTGTTACAGATTCTAGTTTGGGAAACAGAAAAACTGTAGAGGTCAAATGTTTCATTGATGAGAAAATTTGCAGAATGTCGGCCAAAATCCTTCTCCCACTGCCGGCCAATGTGCTTCCTCTCATCACCATATTTGGTAGAGCTAGCTATTAGCCTAGCATCCTGCTAACAACGCCCATACAGATTAACTGTTCATAGCTAGCTATTAGCCTAGCATCCTGCTAACAACGCCCATACAGATGAACTGTTCATAGCTAGCTATTAGCCTAGCATCCTGCTAACAATACCCATTCAGATGAACTGTCCGGAGCAGACATGTCTTGGGGGGTGGTTGGGAGAAGATGGGAGAAGAAAAGGGGAAGGAGATGAGAATCTTGAAGAGGTGATTCACGGAGGGAAGTGGTGCAGAGAAAAGAGGTATGGAGTGGTGCAGAGAAAAGAGGTATGGAGTGGTGCAGAGAAAGGAGGTATGGAGTGGTGCAGAGAAAGGAGACGTGGAGTGGTGCAGAGAAAGGAGGTATGGAGTGGTGCAGAGAAAGGAGGCGTGGAGTGGTGCAGAGAAAGGAGGTATGGAGTGGTGCAGAGAAAGGAGGCGTGGAGTGGTGCAGAGAAAGGAGACGTGGAGTGGTGCAGAGAAAGGAGGCGTGGAGTGGTGCAGAGAAAGGAGGTATGGAGTGGTGCAGAGAAAGGAGGTATGAAGTGGTGCAGAGAAAGGAGGTATGGAGTGGTGCAGAGAAAGGAGGCGTGGAGTGGTAACGAGAAAGGAGACGTGGAGTGGTGCAGAGAAAGGAGGCGTGGAGTGGTGCAGAGAAAGGAGGTATGGAGTGGTGCAGAGAAAGGAGGTATGAAGTGGTGCAGAGAAAGGAGGTATGGAGTGGTGCAGAGAAAGGAGGCGTGGAGTGGTGCAGAGAAAGGAGGTATGGAGTGGTGCAGAGAAAGGAGGCGTGGAGTGGTGCAGAGAAAGGAGGCGTGGAGTGGTGCAGAGAAAGGAGGCGTGGAGTGGTGCAGAGAAAGGAGGCGTGGAGTGGTGCAGAGAAAGGAGGCGTGGAGTGGTGCAGAGAAAGGAGGTGTGTTTAGTATTCTTCTTGGTCTCCCTGTGGCGCCTCCTCCACCTTGTCGTACTCTGGCGCCATGAAGCCATCCTAAAACACACACGCACACAGAGGTCAGACAGATGTCAGGGGCTGTCTGGGGGTGTGTAAGTGTGTGTGTGCATGTGAAAAGTTGTGTGAATGGTGTGTGTGTAATTATTAATTTTATTCACCTTTAGTGATCAGGTAAGTTGTCTGAGAAGGTATTCTCTTTCTCAACCTCGCCCTGGGGAAGATTTACAGGGGAGAGGTGGAGAGGAGAGGGGGAGAGGAGGCGGAGAGGAGGGGGAGAGTTACAATGGAGAGAGGGAGAGGTACAGAAGAGAGGAGAGGGGGAGAGTTACAGGGGAGAGGAGAGGAGGGGGGAGAGTTACAGGGGAGAGGTGGAGAGGGGGAGAGTTGTAACCTAGCTGGTAACCTAGCTGGTAACCAGGTAACCTAGCTGGTAACCTAGCTGGTAACCTAGCTGGTAACCTAGCTGGTAACCTAGCTGGTAACCTAGCTGGTAACCTGGTAACCTAGCTGGTAACCTGGTAACCTAGCTTCATACACTTATAGGGGAACTTGAGTGTTTTATAACTTGAGTCTATGGGCGAGTTATAATCCATGGAAAGCCATTTAGACGACATTGATGGTGAGGAACCTTCTAACGTCAAGTTGTAAAACACTGAACTTCACAACACTCATAAAAAACAAACAAAACAAACAATTGTTAGTATGACTATTAAACAGTTTGTTAATATTTTATTAGCTTGATTAATTCTACCTCCTATTTTGAACATGACTTTTAGAAGCTTCTAGTTGATGGAGCAGCAGCTCCTCCTGTAGGACTGTGTGTAATCACAGGACACCACCCTCTACTGTGGATGGCAATATACAGCGCATTCAGAAGGTATTCAGACCCCTTCACTTTTTTCACATTTTGTTACGTTACAGTCTTCTTCTAAAATACATTAAATACATGTTTTTTTCTCATCAATCTACACACAATACCCCATAATGATAATTTTTGCAAATGTATTAAAAATAAGAAACATAAATACCTTATTTACATAGGTATTCAGATACTTTGCAATGAAACTCGAAATTGAGCTCAGGTGCATCCTGTTTCCGTTGATCATCCTTGAGATGTTTCTACAACTTGATTGGAGTCCACCTGATATAAATTAAATTGATTGGATATGATTTTGGGCTCCCGAGAGGCGCAGCAGTCCAAGGCACTGTATCTCAATGCTAGAGGTGTCAAACCCTGGTTTGATTCCAGGCTGTATTACAACCAGCCGTGATTGGGAGTCCCATAGAGCAGAACACAATTGGCCCAACATTGTCCGGGTTTGGCCAGGTTAGGCCGTCATTATAAATAAGAATTTGTACTTAACTGACTTGCCTAGTTAAATTAAGGTTACATAAAAAAACTATTTTTTGGGAAGGGAACACAACTGTCTATATAAGGTCCAACAGTTGTCAGAGAAAAAAACCAAGCCATGAGGTCGAAGGAATTGTCCGTAGAGCTCCGAGACAGGATTGTGTCGAGGCACAGATCTGGGGAAGGGAACCAAAACATTTCTGCAGCATTGAAGGTCTCCAAGAACACAGTGGCCTCCATAATTCTTAAATAGAAGAAGTTTGGAACCACCGAGACTCTTCCTAGAGCTGGCCACCCGGCCAAACTGAGCAATTGGGGGAGAAGGTCCTTGGTCAGGGAGGTGGCCAAGAACCCAATGGTCATTCTGACAGAGCTACAGAGTTCCTCTGTGGAGATGGGAGACCTTCCAGACAGATAACCATCTCTGCAGCACTCCACCAATCAGGCCTTTATGGTAGAGTGGCCAAAAAGAAGCCACTCCTCAGTAAAAGGCACATGACAGCCGGCATGACAGTTTGCCAAAAGGCACCTAAAGGACTCTCAGACCATGAGAAACAAGTTTCTCTGGAATGATGAAACCAAGATGGAACTATTTGGCCTAAATGCCAAGCGTCACATCTGGAGGAAACCTGGCACCATCCCTACGGTGAAGCATGGTGGTGGCAGCATCATGCTGTGGGGATGTTTTTCAGCGGCAGGGACTGGGGGACTAGTCAGGATGGAGGGAAAGATGAATGGAGCAAAGTAAAGATCCTTGATGAAAACCTGCTCCAGAGTGCTCAGGACCTCAGACTGGGACGAAGGTTCACCTTCCAACAAGACAACGACACAAAGCACACAGCCAAGACAACGCAGAAGTAGATTCGGGACTCTGAATGTCCTTGAATGACCAAGCCAGAGCCCGGACTTGAACCCGATTTAACATCTCTAGAGATATCTGAAAGTAGCTGTGCAGCGATACTCATCTAACCTGACAGAGCTTGAGAGGATCTGCAGAGAAGAATGGGAGGAACTCCCCAAATACAGGTGTGCCAAGCTTGTAGCGTCATACCCAAAAAGACTCCAGGCTGTAATCGCTGCCAAAGGTGCTTCAACAAAGTACTGAGTAAAAGGTCAGAATACTCATGTAAATGTGATATTTCAGTTTTACATTTTTTATAAGTTGCCAAAATGTCTAAACACCTGTTTATGCTTTGTCATTATCGGGTATTGTGATGTCGTTATAGGGTATTGTGATGTCATTATGGGGTATTGTGATGTCATTATGGGGTATTGTGATGTCATTATGGGGTATTGTGTGTAGATCGATGAGGGGGAAAAAAACAATCCTATACATTTCAGAATAAGGCTGTGATGTAACAAAATGTTGAAAAAAGTTGAGGGGTACTTTATCTGAATACTTTCCGAATGCCATGCTGTATATAGTGTGTGTTTCAACATACACAAGTACAGTACCAGTCAAAAGTTCGACCTCATTCCAGGGTTTTTCTTTATTTTTTACTATTTTCTACATTGTTGAATAATAGTGAAGACATCAAAATTGTCACGCAGCTGTCATCAAAGGGTGGGTACTAAATATATTTAGATTTGTTTAACACTTATTTGGTTACTACATGATTCCATATGTGTTATTTCATATATGTAGAACATTTTTAAAAAGTAAGAAAAAACATTTATCCAGTGTGTGTGTGTGTGTATCTGTTTTATCCAGTGTGTATGTGTATCTGTTTTATCCAGTGAGTGTGTGTGTGTGTTTTATCCAGTGAGTGTGTGTGTGTGTGTTTTATCCAGTGAGTGTGTGTGTGTGTTTTATCCAGTGAGTGTGTGTGTGTGTTTTATCCAGTGAGTGTGTGTGTGTGTGTTTTATCCAGTGAGTGTGTGTGTGTGTTTTATCCAGTGAGTGTGTGTGTGTGTTTTATCCAGTGAGTGTGTGTGTCTGTTTTATCCAGTGAGTGTGTGTGTGTCTGTTTTATCCAGTATGTGTGTGTGTCTGTTTTATCCAGTATGTGTGTGTGTGTGTGTCTGTTTTATCCAGTGAGTGTGTGTGTGTCTGTTTTATCCAGTATGTGTGTGTGTGTGTGTCTGTTTTATCCAGTGTGTGTGTGTGTGTCTGTGTGTGTGTTTTATTCAGTGTGTGCTTGTGTTTTATTCAGTGTGTGTGTGTGTGTGTGTGTTTTATTCAGTGTGTGCGCGTGTGTGTGTGTGTGTGTGTGTGTTTTATCCAGTGAGTGTGTGTGTCTGTTTTATCCAGTGTGTG
Organism: Oncorhynchus mykiss; assembly: GCF_013265735.2. Taxonomy (NCBI): domain Eukaryota; kingdom Metazoa; phylum Chordata; class Actinopteri; order Salmoniformes; family Salmonidae; genus Oncorhynchus; species Oncorhynchus mykiss. The sequence continues at coordinate 2,065,446 of NC_048572.1, forward strand.
TGTGTGTGTGTCTGTTTTATCCAGTGTGTGTGTGTGTGTGTCTGTGTGTGTGTTTTATTCAGTGTGTGCTTGTGTTTTATTCAGTGTGTGTGTGTGTGTGTGTGTGTGTGTGTTTTGTTTTATTCAGTGTGTGTGTCTGTTTTATTCAGTGTGTATGTGTCTGTTTTATTCAGTGTGTGTGTGTGTGTGTGTGTGTGTCTGTTTTATTCAGTGTGTGTGTGTGTGTGTGTGTGTTTTATCCAGTGTGTGTGTGTCTGTTTTATTCAGTGTGTGTATGTCTGTTTTATTCAGTGTGTGTGTGTGTGTGTGTCTGTTTTATTCAGTGTGTGTGTGTGTGTGTGTGTGTTTTATCCAGTGTGTGTGTGTCTGTTTTATCCAATGTGTGTGTGTGTTTTATCCAATGTGTGTGTGTTTTATCCCATTTGTGTGTGTCTGTTTTATCCAGTGTGTGTGTGTGTTTTATTCAGTGTGTGTGTGTGTTTTATTCAGTGTGTGTGTGTTTTATTCAGTGTGTGTGTGTGTGTGTGTGTTTTATTCAGTGTGTGTGTGTGTGTGTGTGTCTTATTCAGTGTGTGTGTGTGTGTGTGTGTCTTATTCAGTATGTGTGTGTGTGTGTTTTATCCAGTGTGTGTGTGTGTTTTATCCAGTGTGTGTGTGTCTGTTTTATTCAGTGTGTGTGTGTGTGTTTTATTCAGTGTGTGTGTGTGTGTTTTATTCAGTGTGTGTGTGTTTTATTCAGTGTGTGTGTGTGTGTGTGTGTGTGTTTTATTCAGTGTGTGTGTGTCTGATTTATCCAGTGTGTGTGTGTGTGTTTTATTCAGTGTGTGTGTGTCTGTTTTATTCAGTGTGTGTGTGTGTGCGTGTTATATTCAGTGTGTGTGTGTGTGTCTGTTTTATCCAGTGTGTGTGTGTGTGTCTGTTTTATCCAGTGTGTGTCTGTGTGTGTGTTTTATTCAGTGTGTGTGTGTTTTATTCAGTGTGTGTGTGTCTTATTCAGTGTGTGTGTGTGTGTGTGTCTGTTTTATCCAGTGTGTGTCTGGGTGTGTGTGTGTGTTGTATCCAGTGTGTGTGTGTTTTATCCCGTGTGTGTCTTATTCAGTGTGTGTGTGTGTGTGTGTGTGTCTGTTTTATCCACTGTGTGTGTGTGTGGGTGTTTTATTCAGTGTGTGTGTGTGTGTGTGTTTTATCCAGTGTGTGTGTGTGTGTGTGTTTTATCCAGTGTGTGTGTGTGTGTTTTATCCAGTGTGTGTGTGTGTGTGTTTTATCCAGTGTGTGTGTGTTTTATCCCATGTGTGTGTGTGTGTGTGTGTGTGTGTGTCTTATTGAGTGTGTGTGTGTGTGTGTGTGTTTTATCCAGTGTGTGTGTGTGTGTTTTATCCAGTGTGTGTGTGTGTGTTTTATTCAGTGTGTGTGTGTGTGTTTTATCCAGTGTGTGTGTGTGTTTTATCCAGTGTGTGTGTGTGTGTGTGTTTTATCCAGTGTGTGTGTGTGTTTTATTCAGTGTGTGTGTGTGTGTTTTATCCAGTGTGTGTGTGTGTGTGTTTTATCCAGTGTGTGTGTGTGTGTGTGTTTTATCCAGTGTGTGTGTTTCATTCAGTGTGTGTGTGTGTGTTTTATCCAGTGTGTGTGTCCTACCTCAGTAGCGTACAGTATATCCATGATCTTGGAGAGTGTTGGGCTGGCGTTGGTCTCATTCTCCTGACAGATCAACTCGATGTCTCTCAGCTTACTGAAGTAGAAATCTCTCTCTTTCTCCAGACCATCCACCGTCAGCTTCAGATCCAACATCTACACACACACACGAAGAGGTAGAGAGAGAGAAGGGGGAGGCAGAGGTAAGAGCACCGAATAAGAGCACCTCCTCCCAGCTGCCCACTGCTCTGAGGATAGGAAACACTGTCACCACCGATAAATCCACTATAATTGAGAATATCAATAAGATTTTTCTACAGCTGGCCATGCTTTCCACCTGGCTACCCCTACCCCGGTCAACTGCCCGGCACCCCCCACAGCAACCCCAAGCCTCCCCCATTTCTCCTTCACCCAAATCCAGATAGCTGATGTTCTGAAAGAACTGCAAAATCTGGACCCCTACAAATCAGCCGGGCTAGACAATCTGGACCCTTTCTTTCTAAAACTATAATTAAACTAAAATGATCTCCCAAAAATGTGGCAACCCCTATTTCTAGCCTGTTCAACTTCTCTTTTGTATCGTCTGAGATCCCAAATAATTGGAAAGCTGCAGGAGTACCTTCTCCGCTATGCAATCTGGTTTCAGAGCTGGTCATGGGTGCACCTCAGCCACGTTCAAGGTCCTAAACGATATCATAACCGGCATCGATAAAAGACAGTACTGTGCAGCCATCTTCATTGACCTGGCCAAGGCTTTCGACTCTGTCAATCACCACATCCTCATCGGCAGACTCAACAGCCTTAATTTCTCAAATGATTGCCTCGCCTGGTTCACCAACTACTTCTCAGACAGAGTTCAGTGTGTCAAATCGGAGGGTCTGTTGTCCGGGCCTCTGGCAGTTTCTATGGGGGTGCCACAGGGTTCAATTCTTGGGCCAACTCTCTTTTCTGTATACATCAATGATGTCGCTCTTGCTCCTGGTGAGTCTCTGATCCACCTCTACGCAGACGACACCATTCTGTATCCTTCTGGCCCTTCTTTGGCACTGTGTTAACAAACCTCCAAACGAGCTTCAATGCCATACAACTCTCCTTCCGTGGCCTCCAACTGCTCTTAAATACAAGTAAAACTAAATGCATGCTTTTCAACCGATCGCTGCCTGCACCTGCCCGCCCGTCCAGCATCACTACTCTGGACGGTTCTGACTTAGAATATGTGGAAAACTACAAATACCTAGGTGTCTGGTTTGACTGTAAACTCTCCTTCCAGAATCACATTAAACATATCCAATCCAAAATGTTATCGAGAATCGGCTTCCTATTTCACAACAAAGCATACTTCATCATGCTGCCAAACATACCCTCGTAAAACGGACCATCCTACCGATCCTCGACTTTGGCGATGTCATTTACAGAATAGCCTCCAACACTCAGCAAATTGGATGCGGTCTATCACAGTGCCATCCGTTTTGTCACCAAAGCCCCATATACTACCCACCACTGCGACCTGTATGCTCTCGTTGGCTGGCCCTCGCTTCATACTCGTCGCCAAACCCACTGGCTCCAGGTCATCTATAAGTCTTTGCTAGGTAAAGTACCCGCCTTATCTCAGCTCACTGGTCACCATAGCAGCACCCACTCGTAGCACGCGCTCCAGCAGGTATATCTCACGGGTCACCCCCAAAAACCAATTCTTACTTTGGCCGCCTTTCCTTCCAGTTCTCTGCTGCCAATGACTGGATCAAACTACAAAAATCACTGAAACTTGAGACTCATATCTCCCTCACTAGCTTTAAGCACCAGCTGTCAGAGCAGCTCACAGACCACTGCTCCTGTGCATAGCCCATCTGTAAACAGCCCATCTACCTACCTCATCCCCAAACTGTATTTATTTATTTATTTAGCTCCTTTGCACCCCAGTATCTCTACTTGCACAATCATCTTCTGCACATCTACCACTCCAGTGTGTAATTGCTAAATTGTAATTACTGCGCCACTATGGCCTATTTATTGCCTTAACTCCCTTATCTCACCTCATTTGCACTCACTGTATATATATTTTTATACTGTATTATTGACTGTATGTTTGTTTTACTCCATGTGTAACTCTGTGTTGTTGTTTGTGTCGCACTGCTTTGCTTTATCTTGGCCAGGTCGCAATTGTAAATGAGAACTTGTTCTCAACTGGCCTACCTGGTGAAATAAAGGTGAAATAAAATAAATATATAATAAAAGAGGAAGCTGAGTGAGTGTGTATGAGTGAGAGGGTGTGTGTGTGTGTGAGTGAGAGTGTGTGTGTGTGTGTGTGAGAGAGAGAGTGTGGTGTGTGAGAGAGAGAGTGTGGTGTGAGTGAGTGTGTGTGTGTGTGAGTGTGTGAGAGAGAGTGTGTGAGTGTGTGTGTGTGAGTGAGTGTGTGAGAGTGTGTGAGTGAGAGTGTGTGAGTGAGAGTGTGTGTGTGTGAGAGAGAGAGAGTGTGGTGTGGGTGAGAGAGTGTGTGAGTGTGAGTGTGTGTGTGAGTGTGAGAGTGTGTGTGAGTGTGAGTGTGTGTGTACCTGCTGGTTCAGTTCTAGGATCTCAGCGTCTGATGGTCTGGTTGCTCTAGTGGGCATCGCCCTGCGGATGGAGGCAGAGTTTATCTGCCTGGAGGGGGCTGTCTTGGTCACTGTGGGAGATGTCCTCTGGGGGCCTGGAAACACAGCCAATCAGAACCAAGCCTCTCAGCAGCACCCAATCAACAGCTAGCAACATTACTGCCAGAACATTGAGCAGGAAACCAGATTCATTGACCCTAATTACAATTGGGGGACGTCTGTTACAATTGGGGGACGTCTGTTACACTGTTATTAACTCATTAGGTTAGGGGAGACTGGGGCTGTTAACTCATTAGGTTAGGGGAGACTGGGGCTGTTAACTCATTAGGTTAGAGGAGACTGGGGCTGTTAACTCATTAGGTTAGAGGAGACTGGGGCTGTTAACTCATTAGGTTAGGGGAGACTGGAGCTGTTAACTCATTAGGTTAGGGGAGACTGGGGTCACACTTAACTCATTAGGTTAGAGGAGATTGGGGCTGTTAACTCATTAGGTTAGGGGAGACTGGAGCTGTTAACTCATTAGGTTAGAGGAGAGTGGAGCTGTTAACTCATTAGGTTAGAGGAGACTGGGGTCACACTTAACTCATTAGGTTAGGGGAGACTGGAGCTGTTAACTCATTAGGTTAGGGGAGACTGGAGCTGTTAACTCATTAGGTTAGGGGAGACTGGAGCAATTAACTGATTAGGTTAGGGGAGACTGGAGCTGTTAACTGATTAGGTTAGGGGAGACTGGGGCTGTTAACTCATTAGGTTAGAGGAGAGTGGAGCTGTTAACTCATTAGGTTAGAGGAGACTGGGGTCACACTTAACTCATTAGGTTAGGGGAGACTGGAGCTGTTAACTCATTAGGTTAGGGGAGACTGGAGCTGTTAACTCATTAGGTTAGGGGAGACTGGGGCTGTTAACTCATTAGGTTAGGGGAGACTGGGGTCACACTGTTAACTCATTAGGTTAGAGGAGACTGGGGTATTTATTGGCTATGAGGTGAGTTGGTTCTGGGACAGTTGGAACACAATCTGATTGCTGTTGGCTGTATATCATACTTTACTCAAAACAATGTTTTTACCTTTTAGTGTGTGTAAATTATACTATACTTTGGATATTGTTTTTTAACAGAAAAAGTTCAAAATTAGCTGGAGAATTTAACGTGAGCTTTCTGTGAGTTTCTGACACAGAAATAGAATCCCTTAGAGCAGTGGTTCCCAAAAGTTTTGTAGTCCTATACCCCTTCAAACATTCAACCTCCAACTGTACCCCCTCTCACACCAGGGTCAGCTGTACCCCTTCAAACATTCAACCTCCAACTGTACCCCTTCAAACATTCAACCTCCAACTGTACCCCCTCTAGCACCAGGGTCAGCGCCACACACACACTATACGATACATTTATTAAACATAAGAATGAGTGTGAGTTGTCACAATCCAGCTCGTGGGAAGTGACAAAGATCTCTTATAGGACCAGGGCACAAATAATAATATAATAATATTTAACCATCTTACATATAAAACCTTATTTGTTCATTGAAAATTGTGAATAACTCACCACAGGTTAATAAGAAGGTTGTGCTTGAAAGGATGCACATAACTCTGCAATGTTGGGTTGTATTGGAGAGAGTCTCAGTCTTAAATAATTTTCCACACACATCCGTGCCTGTATTTAGTTTTCATGCTAGTGAGGGCTGAGAATCCACTCTCACATAGGTACGTGGTTGCAAAGGGCATCAGTGTCTAAACAGCACGATTTGCCAAGACAGGATACTCTGAGCGCAGCCCAATCCAGAAATCAGGCAGTGGCTTCTGATTAAATTACATTTTCACAGAAGCGCTTGTTGCAACTTCGATGAGGCTCTCTTGTTCAGATATCGGTAAGTGGACTGGAGGCAGGGAAATGAAAGGATAACAAATCCAGTTGTTTGTGTCGTCCATTTCAGGAAAGTACCTGTGTAATTGCGCACTCAACTCACTCAGGTGCTTCGCTATATCACATTTGACATTGTCCGTAAGATTGAGTTCATTTGCACACAAAAAAATAATATAAATGGTGGAAAGACCTGTGTGTTGTCCTTGTTAATGCAGACAAGCGCTCCCAACTTCTTAATCATAGCCTCAATTTTGTCCCGCACATTGAATATAGTTGTGGAGAGTCCCTGTAATCCTAGATTCAGATCATTCAGGTGAGAAGACTATCACCCAGGCCAGTCGTGTGGGAAACTTGTCATCATGCAAGCTGTCAGACACGTGAAAATTATGGTCAGTAAAGAAAACTTTCACAAGTTTAAAAAATGTGTCAATACTTTACCCCTAGATAACCAGCGCACTCCTGTATGTTGTAAAAGCGTTACATGGTCGCTGCTCATATCATTGCATAGTGCAGAAAATACACGAGAGTTCAGGGGCCTTGCTTTAACAAAAGTTAAGCATTTTCACAGTGGTGTCCAAAACGTATTTCAAGCTGTCAGGCATTCCCTTGGCAGCAAGAGCCTCTCGGTGGATGCTGCAGTGTACCCAAGTGACATCGGGAGCAACTGCTTGCACGTGCGTTACCACTCCACTATGTATCCCTGTTATGGCTTTTGCACCATCAGTACAGATACCAACACATCTTGACCACCAAAGTCCATTTGATGTCACAAAGCTGTCCAGTACTTAAAAAAATATCCTCTCCTGGTTTCCAGAAGACGTGAGTCTTAGAATTAGAATAGAATTCACTGGCTTGTATGCGAAGCAGCCATTTCTGCGGCAGCAGGAAGAATTAAGTCCTCCACATTAGTATGGGCTTGCCTGTCCTAGCCATTCGGTAGCTCACCATATAAGCTTCTATTCCCTTCTTATTAATGGTATCTGTTGCTTTTATACATGTCTTACTACTCAAAAGTCTTCTTTATTCTCGCTCAAAAAACTCCAGTGGCTTATTTTTCAAATTGTCATGTTTTGTTTCTAAATGTCTGCGCGGGAGTGAAGGTTTCATCAAGTTGTGAGATAGTACTTTTGTACATATAACACACTGTGGCTGAGGAAAGGCACTAGTCCCAATATAATTCAACCCCAAATCAATGTAGTTCTCATCATATTTGCACCTCTTCGATGGTCCAACGTCCCTGTCTGTTGTTTGGTGCTTTCCTGGGTAAGGGGTAGTAGCTTGGTGCTTTCCCGGGTAAGGGGGCAGGCAGTAGCTTGGTGCTTTCCTGGGTAAGGGGCAGTAGCTTGGTGCTTTCCTGGGTAAGGGGGCAGTAGCTTGGTGCTTTCCTGGGTAAGGGGGCAGTAGCTTGGTGCTTTCCTGGGTAAGGGGGCAGTAGCTTGGTGCTTTCCTGGGTAAGGGGGCAGTAGCTTGGTGCTTTCCTGGGTAAGGGGGCAGTAGCTTGGTGCTTTCCTGGGTAAGGGGGCAGTAGCTCTTCGGCTGCATCAGATTCACATCTGTCAGTGTCCATGCTAGCTGGCCTAACAACAAATGTAGAATTACTGATGCTGGATTTGGATGTGCTCGTGGAAGCAGAAAAACTTGTGTGGTCGACAGGTGCAGGTGTAGTACTGTAGTACTGCTGGTAGTAGCAGTACTAGCAATATGGTACTACAATAATAGTACTACAATATGGCCTTACTTTTTTTAAACGATTTATCAATTTTCGAGCAAACGGAATGAGCAGCAGCTACGTTTGGCTACATGCGGACCGTTTGTGGAATTCCTGTGAGACAGTAACCATTAATGTGATTGGATGTTAATTATTTGACTCAGCTGCCTGTATTTGACATTGTGTTGTTATTTCGCTGAACACTAGATGGTTTAATTTTATTTTTGTCAGTAAAACGAGGTTACTCAGGCAAGAAAAAGACCTCCAAATGTATAGCCCTTTCCGAAAATATAAATGTACTGTTTGAAAATGTTAAGAAACATAAAAAAAAATAATGTTACAGGATTGCGTGTTTGGGAATACCTGACTTAGAGCAACAGCAGAATAACCAACACAAAAAAACACAGCAAAACAACAACAACAGGTTCCAGAACAAACATTTATAATAATAATAATTACAACACTCAGAATGAAAACAGAACCACAGACTGATGGGATGGGATGGGATGGGATGGGATGGTATGGGAGGGAGGGAGGGAGGGAGGGAGGGAGGGAGGGAGGGAGGGAGGGAGGGAGGGAGGGAGGGAGGGAGGGAGGGAGGGAAAGTAGTCGAAACATACAGGGGCCATACTTGTGAACAATACAAGATTTTGAAAAATGTAATCAATTTCTCTGTCTCAAAATACACATCAGCCAATTAAAATCGTTGATATACTTGGGCGTGATAGAATGCTACATTGCAACTGGTCCCATCAGAGAACCTGCCACACGTTAGCCCTATGCTAATCATAACAGATGACAGTGATTATTTCCTGGAACAAGTTCTGCATCAGCCAATTACAAATGTTGACATACACTATATATACAAAATGATGTAGAAACCCCTTCAAATTTGTGGATTCGGCTATTTCAGCCACACCCATTGCTGACAGGTGTATAAAATCGAGCCCACAGCCGCCATGCAATCTCCATAGACAAACAATGACAGTAGAATGGCTTTACTGAAGAGCTCCGTGGCACCGTCATAGGATGCCAACTTTCCAACAAGTGAGTTCATCACATTCTGTCCTGCTAGAGCTGCCCCGGTCATCTGTAAGTATTGTTACTGTGAAGTGGTAACATCTAGGAGCAACAACGGCTCAGCCGCGAATTGGTAGGCCACACAAGCTCACAGAACGGGACAGCCGAGTGCTAAACTGCCTCTGGAAGCAACATCAGCACAAGAACTGTCGGGAGCTTCATGAAATGGGTTTCCATGGCCGAGCAGTCATTGCACCATGCGCAATGCCAAGCGTCGACTGGAGTGGTGTAAAGCTCACCGTCATTGGACTCTGGAGCAGTGGAAACATGTTCTCTGGAGTGATGAATCACGCTTCACCATCTGGCAGTCCGATGGAAGGATATGAGTTTGGCGGATGCCAAGAGAACGCTACCTGCCCACATGCATAGTGCCAACTGTAAAGTCTGGTGGAGGAGGAATAATGGTCTGGGACAGTTTTTCATGGTTCGTGCTAGTCCCCTTAGTTCCAGTAAAATCTTAACGCTACAGCATACAATGACATTCTAGATGATTCTGTGCTTCCAACATTGTAGCAACAGTTTGGGGAAGGCCCTTTCCTGTTTAAGCATGAAAATGCCTCCGTGTACAAAACGAGGTCCATACAGAAATGGTTTGTCGAGATCGGTGTGGAAGAACTTGACCGTCCTGCACAGAGACCTGACCTCAAACCCATCAAACACCGTTGGGATGAATTGGAACGCCGACTGTGAGCCAGGCCTAATCGCCCAGCATCAGTGCCGACCTCAACAATGCTCTTGTGGCTGAATGGAAGCAAGTCCCCGCAGCAATGTCCCAACATCTAGTGGAAAGCCTTCCCAGAAGAGTGGAGGCTGTTATAGCAGCAAAGGGGGGATCAACTCCATATTAACCTCATATTTTTTGCCTATGATTTTTGAATGAGCTGTTGGACCAGCAGGTGTCCACATACTGTCGGAAATAGAGTGTAGATGGAAAGCAGTGCAGTAACACCTGTCAATCAACACATCCTACTGCACTGTAGACCTACAGTACACCTGTCAATCAACACATCCTACTTCACTGTAGACCTGTTAATAAGGTGGTAACAGACCATTCAGCGTTTTCAGGGTGTTGTCATAGTGACAACTGCAAATACTACTTCATTGTAATGAATTAATGAAAACTAATTTAAAAACTTCCTCGTTGATCAAGAGATTTTTATTTTTTTAATGTTTGTGAATTCCTTTCAGTGTTGAGGAGTTCAACTGGTTAGGGGTTCAAGCAGCGAAGCGCCTTTCCATTCACCTTCACACCCCTGGATCAGACCACACTCAATCATAAGACCTACAGAAGAGATGAGTCTTCAATAAAGACTTAAAAGTCAAGACCTAGTCTGCGCCTCTCACATGGTTAGGGTATGACTGTACGTACATACCCCAACCAGAAGCCATGGATTACAGGCAACATTCGCACTGAGCTAAAGGGTAGAGCTGCCGCTTTAAAGGAGTGGGACTATAACCCGGAAGCTTATAAGAAATCGCGCTATGCCCTCCGATGAACCATCAAACAGGCAAAACGTCAATACAGGGCTAAGATTGAATCATACTACACTGGCTCTGATGCTCGTCTTATGTGGCAGGGCTTGCAAACTATTAAAGACTACAAAGGGAAGCACAGCCAAGAGCTGTCCAGTGACACAAGCCTACCAGACGAGATAAATCACTTCTATGCTCGCTTCAAGGCAAGTAACACTGAAACATGCATCAGATGTTCCGGACGACTGTGTGATCATGCTAACTGGAGCCGATGTGAGTAAGACCTTTCAACAGGTCAACATTCACAAGGCCGCAGGGCCAGACGGATTACCAGGACGTGTATTCCGAGCATGCGCTGACTAACTGGCAAGTGTCTTCACTGACATTTTCAACTTCTCCCTGTCCGAGTGTGTAATACCAACATGTTTCAAGCAGACCACCATAGTCCCTGGGCCCAAGAACACTAAGGTAACCTGCCTAAATGACTACCGACACGTAGCTGAAATGAAATGAAATGCTAAATGAAATGCTTTGAAAGGCTGGTCATGGCTCAAATCAACACCATTTATCCCAGAAACCCTAGACCCACTCCAATTTGCATAACGCACCAACAGATCCACAGATGATGCAATCTCTATTCATTGACTATAGCTCAGTGTTCAACACCATAGTGCACTCAGAGCTCATCACTAAGCTAAGGACCCTGGGACTAAACACCTCCCTCTGCAACTGGATCCTGGACTTCCTGATGGGCCGCCCCCAGGTGGTAAGGGTAGGTAACAACACATCCGCCACACTGATCCTCAACACAGGGGCCCCTCAGGGGTGCGTGCTCAGTCCCCTCCTGTACTCCCTGTTCACTCATGACTACACGGCCAGGCACTACTCCAACACCATCATTACTTTTGCTGATGCCACAATAGTGGGAGGCCTGATCACCGACAATGCCTATAGGGAGGAGGTCAGAGATCTGCAAGGTGCAAGGACAACAACCTTTCCCTCAACGTGATCAAGACAAAAGAGATGATTGTGGACTACAGGAAAAGGAGGACTGAGGACGCCCCCATCCTCATTGACGGGGCTGTAGTAGAGCAGGTTAAGAGCTTCAAGTTCTTTGGCGTCCACATCACCAAAAAACTAACAATGGTCGAAGCACACCAAGACAGTTGTGATAAGGGCACGACAAAACCTATTCCCCCTCAGGAGACTGACAAGATTTGGCATGGGTCCTCAGATCCTCAAAAGGTTATACAGCTGCACCATCGAGAGCATCCTGACTGGTTGCATCACCGCCTGGTATGGCAACTCCTTGGCCTCCGACCGCAAGTTATTACAGGGTACATTACAGGTGCCAAGCTTCCTGCCATCCAGGACTTCAATACCAGGCGGTGTCAGAGGAAGGCCCTAAAAATTGTCATGGACTCCAGCCACCCTAGTCATAGACTGTTCTCTCTGCTACCCAACGACAAGTGGTACTGAAGAGCCAAGTCTAGGTCTAAGAGGCTTCTAAATAGCTTCTACCCCCAAGCCATAAGACTCCTGAACAACTAATCAAATGGCCACCCAGACTATTTGCATTGCCCCACCCCCCTCTTTACACTGCTGCTACTCTCTGTTTATTATCTATGCATAGTCACTTTAATAACTCTACCTACTTGTACATATTACCTCAACTAACCGGTGCCTACACACATTGACTCTGTACCGGTACTGCCTGTATATAGCCTCGCTATTGTAATTTTACTGCTGCTCTTTAATTGTTTGTTACTTTTATTTATTATTCTTATTATTTGGGGGTATTGTTGGTTCAGTGCTTGTAAATAACATTTCACTGTATTCGGTGCATGTGACTAATAACATTTGATTTGATCTATGGACAAAGTTCTCCCAATGCAATATTTTCCAGAATCTAAAACAACATATTCACCAATAAGGATTCACCTGGGCGTGGTCTGGCATATACAGTAAATGCATATAAATCAGTCATGGATATTTGTATTGTTAACAAAACTTGGTTCCAAACACTGTCAAAAGTCAACATCTGCACATTCAGATCGACCACACGGTGGCACTATAACGGGCACATTTTTACATCTCTTGTTCTGTTTGACTCAGTGATGAGATTTAGCACATATGCTCAGGGATATGAGTCTGGCTAATCTGTAAAGTATGGTTCCATTTGACCGCAGGGTGGTGCTGTTGGAAAGGAAGAATAATTCATGCCGCTTATTGCGGCCATGTTGTTTGAGCAAAATTCTTCGAAAATATACATCCATAGATGCTATATACAAAATTTGGTGCCGGTCGGTCTAGCGGTTCTGGAGAAGAAGTGGTTTAAAGTAGTCAACATCGTTAAAAATAGTTCACAATATGCATATTGCATTATCTGTTTAATTTTGAGTTCTGATATTTGGCAAGCGTGGTAAGGGTAGCTCATTCTAGGGTGGTGTGTCCAATTTGTCCTGATGGTGGCAAAGTGAACAGCTTGAACCCCGGCATTGCTGCTTGTAGCTATATTTATTTAATTACATTTCGCAATAGCTTGGTGGTAGTTTAACTAAATTCAGAGTTCCTCTATCCAGTGTCTGTGTTATTTTGCCCATCTTAATATTTTCTTTTTATTGGCCAGTCAGAGATATGGCTTTTTCTTTGCAACTTTGCCTAGAAGGCCAGCATCCCGGAGTCACCTCTTCACTGTTGACGTTGAGACTGGTGTTTTGCAGGGACTATTTAATGAAGCTGCCAGCCAGTTGAGGACTTGTGAGGCGTCTGTTTCTCAAACTAGACACTCTAACGTACTTGTTCTCTTGCTCAGATGTGTACCGGGGCCTCCCACTTCTTTCAATTCTGGTTAGGGCCCGTTTGCGCTGTTCTGTGAAGGGAGTAGTACACAGCGTTATATCAGATCTTCAGTTTCTTGGTAATTTCTCGGTACAAGAATAGACTGACGAGTTTCAGAAGAAAGTTCTTTGTTTCTGGCCATTTTGAGCCTGTAATCGAACCCACAAATGCTGATGCTCCAGATACTCAACTAGTCTAAAGAAGGCCAGTTTTATTGCTTCTTTAATCAGGACAACAGTTTTCATATTCCATAAAAAAATCTGCTGTTTCCAGCTACAATAGTCATTTACAACATTAACCATGTCTACACTGTATTTCTGATAAATTTGATGTTATTTTAATGGACAAAAAAAATGTGCTTTTCTATAAAAAACAAGGACATTTCTAAGTGACCCCAAACTTTTGAGCGGTGGTGTATGTGTTCGTGAGTCTCACCTTTCCACAGAGGCATCATGTTAGTGTGTAGCCCAAATGGTTTAGGTGCTACAGACAGAAGTTAGCAGATCGGCTGTACCGACTTCAGACGAGTCCCAAGACGCTTGTGAGGGTCGTAGAGCAAAATTAAGAAAACCATTGTGTGACTTTCATTATAGTTTGTATGACAAACTGTTTGGACGCTACACAAGATTTTGTGAGAAGACTTATTTTCGGGATGTCTTATGGCCAGACAAACAGTGCTCTAGCCTTGTTACCATTCACCGCAGATGGGGAGGTGTGACATTTGTTTTACCTTTATTTTATTTAACTAGGCAAGTCAGTTAAGAACAAATTCTTATTTTCAAGGAACAGTGGGTTAACTGCCTGTTCAGGGGCAGAACGACAGACCTTGTCAGCTCGGGGATTTGAACTTGCAACCTTCCGGTTCCTAGTCCAACACTCGACATCCGACATAGGCGGATGTGTTGGATTGAGACGCAGCCAACGCAAACAAACAGATATCACTAATGTTGGATTGAGACGCAGCCAACGCAAACAAACAGATATCACTAATGTTGGACTGAGACGCAGCCAACGCAAACAAACAGATATCACTGTTGGATTGAGACGCAGCCAACGCAAACAAACAGATATCTCTAATTTTGGATTGAGACGCAGCCAACGCAAACAAACAGATATCACTAATGTTGGATTGAGACGCAGCCAACACAAACAAACAGATGGTATCAAACACATCAAGCACGTGGTTTTCCATTCCACTGACTCCATTCCAGACATTATTATGAGCCATCCTCCCCTCAGATGCCTCCTCTGGGGCTAACGTATGCCAGGTTATCTGATGGGACCAGCTACAATATAGTATTCTATGACGTGCAAGTTTGGGATGGGTTGAGAGATACTTTATTCACCCTTCACCAGCCTCTATTGGGATGGTCTGAGACAAAGAAATACTTTATTCACCCTTCACCAGCCTCTACTGGGATGGTCTGAGACATGCGCATTTTGAGAAACTGGCCCACACACACAGAATGGAGGAAGAGGAGAGTCGTTTGGGTTTGTGGATAATGAGTTGACCTGGTCAGAGGCGTTGGAGGAGGTGATATGATAAGAGGGTGTGTTTGTACCTGGGTTGGGTGAGGGGGCGCCCTCCTGCCCCTGGCGTGTGGCCACAGGGTCATACTCCTTCCCATCGTAGTTGGCATCAAAAAACTTCTTAAACCATTGGATGAACTCAAAGTTATCCTGAAACCTCCCCTTCACCAGCCTCTCTACTGGGATGATCTGAGACAGAGAGATACTTTATTAACCCTTCACCAGCCTCCCTACTGGGATGGTTGAGAAAGAGCGAGAGAGAGCCATAGGGGGGACGACACAGAGACACAGAGGGGGGACGACACAGAGAGACAGAGGGGGGACGACACAGTAACAGAGGTGGACACACAGAGAGAAAGATGGGGACAAACAGAGAGATACACTAACCACAAAATGAGGTGTAAACTGAGCTGCACCTCCTAACATCCTGCCAAATGTATGACCATATTAGAGACACATATTTCCCTCAGATTACACAGATACAAAGAATTAGAAAACAAACCCAATTTTGATAAAGTCCCATATCTACTGGGTGAAATCCCACAGGGTGCCGTCATAGCAGCAAGATTTGTGACCTGTTGCCATAAGAAAAGGGCAACCTGTGAAGAACAAACACCATTGTAAACACAACTCATATTTATGTTTATTTATGTTCTCTTTTGTACTTTAAAATGTCTTTATTCTTTTGGAATGTTTGCTGTTCATTTGTATTATTTATTTCACATTCATTTCTTTTAACTAGGTAAAATTGTGTCACTTCTCTTGCAACAGAGTCAGGGTATATGCAGCAGTTTGGGCCGCCTGGCTCGTTGCGAACTGTGTATAGACTATTTCTTCCTAACAAAGACAGCCAACTTCGCCAAACGGGATGATTTAACAAAAGCGCATTTGCAAAAAAAGCACAATCGTTGGACGACTGTACCGAACCATAAACATCAATGCCTTTCTTAAAATCAATACACAGAAGTATATATTTTTAAACCTGCATATTTAGCTAAAAGAAATCCAGTTTAGCAGGCAATATTAACCAGGTGAAATTGTGTCATTTCTCTTGCGTTCATTGCACACATAGTCAGGGTACATGCAACAGTTTGGGCCGCCTGGCTCGTTACAAACTAATTTTCCAGATTTGTACGTAATTATGACATAACATTGAAGGTTGTACAATGTAACAGCAATATTTAGACTTCGGGATGCCACCAATTAGATAAAATACGGAACAGTTCCGTATTTCACTGAAAGAATAAACGTTTTTTTCCCGAAATGATAGTTTCCGGATTCGACCATATTAATGACCAAAGGCTCGTATTTCTGTGTGTTATTATGTTATAATTAAGTCTATGATTTGATATTTGATAGAGCAGTGTGACTGAGCGATGGTAGGCAGCAGCAGGCTCGTAAGCATTCATTCAAACAGCACTTCTGTGCGTTTTGCCAGCAGCTCTTTGCAATGCTTCAAGCATTGAGCTGTTTATGACTTCAAGCCGATCAACTCCCGAGATTAGGCTGGTGTAACCGATGTGTACCATCTCCTAAAGTTGATTCAGCTGTGGGATCGGGGCACCACCAGTACAGAGCTTGCTCAGGAATGGCAGTAGGCAGGTGTGAGTGCATCTGCACGCACAATGAGGCAAAGACTTTTGGAGGATGGCCTGGTGTCAAGAAGGGCAACAAAGTAGCCACTTCTCTCCAGGCAAAACATCAGGGACAGACTGATATTCTGCAGAAGGTACAGGGATTGGACTGCTGAGGACTGGGGTAAAGTCATTGTCTCTGATGAATCCCCTTTTCGATTGTTTGGGGCATTCGGAAAAAAGCTTGTCCGGAGAAGACAAGGTGAGCGCTACCATCAGTCCTGTGTCATGCCAACAGTAAATCATCCTGAGACCATTCATGTGTGGGGTTGCTTCTCAACCAAGGGAGTGGGCTCACTCAGAATTTTGCCTAAGAACACAACCATGAATAAAGAATGGCACCAACACATCCTCCGAGTGCAACTTCTCCCAACCATCCAGGAACAGTTTGGTGACGAACAATGCCTTTTCCAGCATGATGGAGCACCTTGCCATTAGGCAAAAGTGATAACTAAGTGGCTCGGGGAACAAAACATTGATATTTTGGGTCCATGGCCAGGAAACTCCCCAGACCTTAATCCAATTGAGAACTTGTGGTCAATCCTCAAGAGGTGGGTGGACAAACAAAAACCCACAAATTTTGACAAACTCCAAGCATTGATTGTGCAAGAATGGGCTGCCATCAGTCAGGATGTGGCCGACCGAGAGGTCAAGAGAGACAGAGCTGGCCCTGGACCAAGGTAAGGTGTCTCTTGGGTACATGCAGTCAACACCTGGACATATAGGCTTGCTTCTCCCGTACACACATAGAGTCCGGTTACAGAACACTTAGACAAGCCTAGAACCTCAGACTGAGCGAGTACAGTGTTAACAGTAGGACTAATAGTTTTCCATTAATATTGTCAAAAAGCTACAAAAAAAATTGAGAATTTGAGTCATGAATTTAGCGAGGACTGTGTGGGAGTGGTCTGAGTCAGAGGTGTAATTGGAGGGATATGTAACCTGAAAACAAGCTGTTATTGGTCCATTTGCATGGCCCGGTGTACCAGGTGGGTTTCACTTCAGTATCAATGGAATGGTCTAAAATGTGCAGACTGCTAAATGAACTCGCCCAGAGAGGTGTGGAATTATTTGTTATTGACCTATTAACTTATACCGCCTGATGATGTCACCAGGCGAGCCAAAACTCCACCCATGTAAAACCTGCTGATCAGAAGGTCCTGTGTAGATAGTTTTAGGATGAAAATACCATCAGGAAATAACAATGATCACATTTATTTGTTTCAAACTTTTCCAGTGTTAGTTTCAACAGCTGTTGTACAAGATGCGACAAAAAAAGACAAAGGAAAACAGAATTTGGACGCCACTGGGCCTTTCATTGATGATGATGATGATGCCTTGTCTACGCTCGTCCTCTTGAAGGAGGGCTTGTAGGTAAGGGGGTGTGTGTGTGTGTGTGTACCTTGTCTACGCCCATTCTCTTGAAGGAGGCCTGTAGGACCTTGAAGTTGTTGATGAACTCATGTTCCAGCCGGGCTGCGAACTTCACCTTCTTCAGCAGGACACAGCCAGGGAACAACATGTCCATGAACTGACAATACACTGCACCTACACACACAACATTTACAAGTTAGCATATCATTCATTATGACATTAATCTAAATGATTGAAATGTGTGCGTGTTACCTGAACACAGTTGTTCTATCTTGGTGTAGGTGAGCCGTAGAGAGTCGTTGACCCAGGACAGCATCTCATGACGACTCAGGTTCTCCAGAGCCGAAGAGATGGAGAATACATTCACCGCCATCAACCTGCAACACACAGGCAGGCAGGCAGGCAGGCACGCAGGCAGGCAGGCAGGCAGGCAGGCAGGCAGGCAGGCAGGCAGGCAGGCAGGCACGCAGGCAGGCAGGCAGGCAGGCAGGCAGGCACGCAGGCAGGCAGGCACGCAGGCACGCAGGCACGCAGGCAGGCAGGCAGGCAGGCAGGCAGGCAGGCAGGCAGGCAGGCAGGCACGCACGCAGGCAGGCAGGCAGGCAGGCAGGCAGGCAGGCAGGCACGCAGGCACGCACGCAGGCAGGCAGGCAGGCACGCAGGCAGGCAGGCAGGCAGGCAGGCAGGCACGCAGGCAGGCAGGCACGCAGGCACGCAGGCAGGCAGGCAGGCAGGCAGGCAGGCAGGCAGGCACGCAGGCAGGCAGGCAGGCAGGCAGGCAGGCAGGCAGGCAGGCAGGCACGCACGCAGGCAGGCAGGCAGGCAGGCAGGCAGGCAGGCAGGCACGCAGGCACGCACGCAGGCAGGCAGGCAGGCACGCAGGCAGGCAGGCAGGCAGGCAGGCAGGCACGCAGGCAGGCAGGCACGCAGGCACGCAGGCAGGCAGGCAGGCAGGCAGGCAGGCAGGCAGGCAGGCACGCAGGCAGGCAGGCACGCAGGCAGGCAGGCACGCAGGCAGGCAGGCACGCAGGCAGGCAGGCAGGCAGGCAGGCAGGCAGGCAGGCACGCAGGCAGGCAGGCACGCAGGCAGGCAGGCACGCAGGCAGGCAGGCACGCAGGCAGGCAGGCACGCAGGCAGGCACGCAGGCAGGCACGCAGGCAGGCAGGCACGCAGGCAGGCAGGCAGGCAGGCAGGCAGGCACGCAGGCAGGCAGGCACGCAGGCAGGCACGCAGGCAGGCACGCAGGCAGGCACGCAGGCAGGCAGGCACGCAGGCAGGCAGGCACGCAGGCAGGCACGCAGGCAGGCACGCAGGCAGGCAGGCAGGCAGGCAGGCAGGCAGGCAGGCAGGCACGCAGGCAGGCACGCAGGCAGGCAGGCAGGCACGCAGGCAGGCAGGCACGCAGGCAGGCACGCAGGCAGGCAGGCACGCAGGCAGGCACGCAGGCAGGCAGGCACGCAGGCAGGCAGGCACGCAGGCAGGCAGGCACGCAGGCAGGCAGGCACGCAGGCAGGCACGCAGGCAGGCAGACACGCAGGCAGGCAGGCACGCAGGCAGGCAGGCACGCAGGCAGGCAGGCAGGCAGGCAGGCACGCAGGCAGGCAGACACGCAGGCAGGCAGGCACGCAGGCAGGCAGGCACGCAGGCAGGCAGACACGCAGGCAGGCAGGCACGCAGGCAGGCAGGCACGCACGCAGGCAGGCAGGCACGCACGCAGGCAGGCAGGCACGCAGGCAGGCACGCAGGCAGGCAGGCACGCAGGCAGGCAGGCAGGCACGCAGGCAGGCAGGCAGGCACGCAGGCAGGCAGGCACGCAGGCAGGCAGGCACGCAGGCACGCAGGCAGGCAGGCACGCAGGCAGGCACGCAGGCAGGCAGGCACGCAGGCAGGCACGCAGGCAGGCACGCAGGCAGGCAGGCACGCAGGCAGGCACGCAGGCAGGCAGGCACGCAGGCAGGCACGCAGGCAGGCAGGCACGCAGGCAGGCACGCAGGCAGGCAGGCACGCAGGCAGGCAGGCACGCAGGCAGGCAGGCACGCAGGCAGGCAGGCACGCAGGCAGGCAGGCACGCAGGCAGGCACGCAGGCAGGCACAAACAGAGTTTAAGATTATATTACATTATTAGTCATGAATGGTTAAAACACAATCCTTTTACGTTAAATCTCATGTTTACAAAAACAGTGTTCATGTTTGAAAACCAGGTTAAACATAATCAAATTAAACACCTAAGGGCGCGCACACACACACACATACACACACAAAGGCTCTTAGAGACACGAGAGAGCGAGAGAGAGAGACAGAGAGAGGGGTGGAGAGAGAGACAGAGAGTGGGACAGAAAGAGAGAGGGAGAGAAGAGAGGGAGAGAGAGATGGGAGAGAGAGAGATGGGAGAGTGAGAGATGGGAGAGTGAGAGGGGGAGAGAGACAGAGGTGGAGAGTGAGAGGGGGAGAGAGACAGAGGTGGAGAGTGAGAGGGGGAGAGTGACAGAGGTGGAGAGTGAGAGGGGGAGAGTGACAGAGGTGGAGAGTGAGAGGGGGAGAGAGACAGAGGTGGAGAGTGAGAGGGGGAGAGAGACAGAGGTGGAGAGTGAGAGGGGGAGAGAGACAGAGGTGGAGAGTGAGAGGGGGAGAGAGACAGAGGTGGAGAGTGAGAGGGGGAGAGAGACAGAGGTGGAGAGTGAGAGGGGGAGAGAGACAGAGGTGGAGAGTGAGAGGGGGAGAGAGACAGAGGTGGAGAGTGAGAGGGGGAGAGTGACAGAGGTGGAGAGTGAGAGGGGGAGAGTGACAGAGGTGGAGAGTGAGAGGGGGAGAGAGACAGAGGTGGAGAGTGAGAGGGGAAGAGAGACAGAGGTGGAGAGTGAGGGGGAGAGAGACAGAGGTGGAGAGTGAGAGGGGGAGAGAGACAGAGGTGGAGAGTGAGAGGGGGAGAGAGACAGAGGTGGAGAGTGAGAGGGGGAAAGAGACAGAGGTGGAGAGTCGGCTGATTAATCGGTATCGGCTTTTTTGGTCCTCCAATAATCGGTATCGGTGTTGAAAAATCATAATCGGTCGACCTCTAGTAGGTACAGCTATAGCTCATCTCTTGGCAGTAGTACTGTAGACTACTTTATCACTGACCTCAACCGAGAGTCTCTTAGAGCGTTCACTGACACCCCTATCAGACCACAGCAAAATCACAGTCTACTTGAACAGAGCAATACTCAATCATTAAGGCATCAAAGCTAGGGATGCTATATCGATATATATCGGTAAGCATATCAGAATTGTCCGATATTAGCGAAAATGCCAACATCGGCATTGGCACGATGTCTTGGTTAATAAACGCCAATGTGCAAAATCGATGTCAAAGCTGACATGCATACCTATATAAACGTAGGTAGATGGCGTAATGAAGCCACGAAAAATATAGCGCTAAACATGCAACACAGCATTCCTAACCCACAACGTCTGCTGTGTGGATCGAGGAGTCAACAAGTCCATCAGTCATTTGAAAGAGTAAGAACATTTCAGCAAGACAACTCAATGGTGAAATCCATTAACGACAAGAATGGAATTCATTGCCCTTGACAAATCAACTGTCCTCTGTCGAGGATGATGTTGTCTTTCACCGACTGGTCGAACACCTCGGGGTCCGGTACACACTACCAAGTAGGTGCTATTCTTCCGGTGTTGCCCTACCGGAGTTCCGTACCACTGTGTGATCACGCTCTCCGTGCCGACGTGAGTAAGACCTTTAAACAGGTCAACATTCACAAGGCTGCGGGGCCAGACGGATTACCAGGACGTGTGCTCCGGGCATGTGCTGACCAACTGGCAGGTGTCTTCACTGACATTTTCAACATGTCCCTGATTGAGTCTGTAATACCAACATGTTTCAAGCAGACCATCATAGTCCCTGTGCCAAAGAACACAAAGGTAACCTGCCTAAATGACTACAGACCCGTAGCACTCACGTCCGTAGCCATGAAGTGCTTTGAAAGGCTGGTAATGGCTCACATCAACACCATTTTCCCAGAAACCCTAGACCAACTCCAATTTGAATACCGCCCAAACAGATCCTCAGATGATCAAATCTCTAATCCACTCCACACTGCCCTTTCCCACCTGGACAAAAGGAACGCCTACGTGAGAATGCTGTTCATTGACTACAGCTCAGCGTTCAACACCATAATACCCTCAAAAGTCATCACTAAGCAAAGGATCCTGGGACTAAACACCTCCCTCTGCAACTGGATCCTGGACTTCCTGCCGCCCCCAGGTGGTAAGGATAGGTAGCAACACATCTGCCACACTGATCCTCAACACTGGAGCCCCTCAGGGGTGCATGCTCAGTCCCCTCCTGTACTCCCTGTTCACCCACGACTACATGGCCAGGCACGACACCAACACCATCATTAAGTTTGCAGACGACACAACAGTGGTTTGATCACCAACAACGAGACAGCCTATAGGGAGGAGGTCAGAGACCTGGCCGGGTGGTGCCAGAATAACAACCTATCCCTCAACGTAACCAAGACTAAGGAGATGATTATGGACTACAGGAAAAGGAGCACCGAGCACGCCCCCATTCTCATCGACGGGGCTGTAGTGGAGCAGGTTGAGAGCTTCAAGTTCCTTGGTGTCCACATCACCAACAAACTAGAATGGTCCAAACACACCAAGACAGTCGTGAAGAGGGCACGACAAAGCCTATTCCCCCCTCAGGAAACTAAAAAGATTTGGCATGGGTCCTCAGATCCTCAAAAGGTTCTACAGCTGCAAAATCGAGAGCATCCTGGTTGCATCACTGCCTGGTACGGCAACTGCTCGGCCTCCGACCGCAAGGCACTACAGAGGGTAGTGCGTACGGCCCAGTACATCACTGGGGCTAAGCTGTCTGCCATCCAGGACCTCTACACCAGGCGGTGTCAGAGGAAGGCCCTAAAAATTGTCTAAGGACCCAGCCACCCCAGTGATAGACTGTTCTCTCTACTACTGCATGGCAAGCGGTACCGGAGTGCCAAGTCTAGGAGAAAAAGGCTTCTCAACAGTTTTTACCCCCAAGCCATTAGACTCCTGAACAGGTAACCAAATGGGTACCCGGACTATTTGCATTGTGTTCCCCCCCAACCCCTCTTTTACACTGCTACTACTCTCTGTTTATCATATATGCATAGTCACTTTAACTATACCGTTATCAGGCCCGTTACAGCGTGTTACCGTTATCAGGCCCGTCACAGCGTGTTACCGTTATCAGGCCCGTTACAGCGTGTTACCGTTATCAGGCCCGTCACAGCGTGTTAGCGTTATCAGGCCCGTTACAGCGTGTTACCGTTATCAGGCCCGTCACAGCGTGTTAGCGTTATCAGGCCCGTCACAGCGTGTTACCGTTATCAGGCCCGTCACAGCGTGTTACCGTTATCAGGCCCGTTACAGCGTGTTACCGTTATCAGGCCCGTTACAGCGTGTTACCGTTATCAGGCCCGTTAAAGCATGTTACCGTTATCAGGCCCGTTACAGCATGTTACCGTTATCAGGCCCGTTGCAGCATGTTACCGTTATCAGGCCCGTTACAGCGTGTTACCGTTATCAGGCCCGTTACAGCGTGTTACCGTTATCAGGCCCGTTACAGCATGTTACCGTTATCAGGCCCGTTACAGCATGTTACCGTTATCAGGCCCGTTACAGCATGTTACCGTTATCAGGCCCGTTACAGCATGTTACTGTTATCAGGCCCATTACAGCATGTTACCGTTATCAGGCCCATTACAGCATGTTACCGTTATCAGGCCCGTTACAGCGTGTTACATAACATCATCATTAATACCAAGGTTGCTCATATCATAAGCCCCAATTCAATTGTTGTACAAAATG
The DNA here is from genome assembly GCF_013265735.2 of Oncorhynchus mykiss. NCBI lineage: Eukaryota > Metazoa > Chordata > Actinopteri > Salmoniformes > Salmonidae > Oncorhynchus > Oncorhynchus mykiss. Next base: position 2,089,024 of record NC_048572.1, read on the forward strand.
GGCACGTAAATAGCCAAATAAAAATAGTTAATTTTCTTTCATTTATTTTCTTTCCTTGAGTTGAACGGACACCCTGTGCTGTGGAGAAGCAGCAGTGCCTAGATCTTGCACCAGCAACAAAAACACCAGACAGGCCAAGCAAACGCCCCAGAACTGACATGAACCAAGCTCATATTGATGTTTTGGAGCTGGGGCGAGAGAAAAATCTACTGCAGATTGAGGTCCTGAATTTACAAAAAGAGCTACTGTGAATTCACAAACAGAAACTCCTTCAGGGAAACAAATGCCCACTGTGTAATGAATGCTGATCTTTTTATGTATTTAAGCAATTATTTATTAAAACAATTGTTGGTATGATTAAATGACTGAACAAATCATTTTAAATGGAACTGTAACTAAGTAAACTTATACTCTGTTTTATTATATCTGATTAACAATATGAGTTCATAAGAAGGGATTGTGAGACACGGACAAGGAGTAATTAAAGTTAATGAACACCATTCCAACTAGGAAGAAACGAATGGGTTGGGGACTGTGAAAACAGATAAGGTCGTTACCCTATGGTTGACCCTACAGAAACTTAGTTCTGGGTTTTTTAGATAACCTAGGAATGCACTCACTGTCTTTTCTGTTAATTAGAACTGTCAGCTCAGTGGTGATCGATAATGTTGAGGGGTCAAAAGTTACCTGGGAGTGTGTTAGTAAGTTAGAATGAAATTTTCACCTCACTTTGTCCCGGTCGAGAGGAGGGGATTCTGTTAAAGCAATGAAATGACGTCATGATCTGTATATAAACTGTTGTTCGTGGTTAAGTGGCAGCGCGCTCCGAGAATAAATTCTGTTACCTATTTTTGAAAGACTGGTCTGCGTCTATTTTATGCAAACAAGAATCTTACAAATTCTCATAAAATAGATTAAGGGTTTTCAATTAATGAAAGCACATTGGCATCATTAAATGACAGTAACAATAATGCTTTCCCAAGCAGTGTCCTCCACTCTTGTGTTCTGGTGCTTCCAGTGCCACCCTGTATGGTATTGAGAATAACAAAGTCTTAATAATACCTATACAGATAGCCTAATTAGGAATTGTATGTGTCGATCAAAATCTTATATTGCTTTTTACATGTTACCAATGCTACATTATACACACCTTAGGCTGCAAAATGGTTCTCAATCAAGGTTCTCCTCACAGCATTCCCAATGGCATCGGCAGCATGTTCCTCCACGGTCTCCTGAGGTAGGTTCTCCTCAGCCTCCTGAGGTAGGTTCTCCTCAGCCTCCTGAGGTAGGTTCTCCTCAGCCTCCTCAGGTAGGTCCTCCTCAGCCTCCTCAGGTAGGTCCTCCTGAGTCCTCCTCAGGTAGGTCCTCCTCAGCCTCCTCAGGTAGGTCCTCCTCAGCCTCCTCAGGTAGGTCCTCCTCAGCCAGGTCCTCCTCAGCCTCCTCAGGTAGGTCCTCCTCAGGTAGGTCCTCCTCAGACAGGTCCTCCTCAGCCTCCTCAGACAGGTCCTCCTCAGCCTCCTCAGGTAGGTCCTCCTCAGCCTCCTCAGGTAGGTCCTCCTCAGCCTCCTCAGGTAGGTCCTCCTCAGCCTCCTCAGGTAGGTCCTCCTCAGCCTCCTCAGGTAGGTCCTCCTCAGCCTCCTCAGGTAGGTCCTCCTCAGCCTCCTCAGGTAGGTCCTCCTCAGCCTCCTCAGGTAGATCGTCTCCTTGTCTCTTGCCAAAGTTATACAGAACTGCCACTGCAATAACGACTGTCAGGGTAGTGTCCATCTTCGTGCAGAACCCCTCCTTTAGGCACGGGAATCTTTTTTTCCACACTCCAAAAACTCTCTATGAGACCTCCTGCCAGGATATGAGAGGTGTTGTATTCTCTCTCTTCAGGTGTCTGGGGGTTTAAAAGGGGAGTCATAAGATATGCCTGTTGTGAATGTGTGAACAGTCTATTTCCCCTAGTACACCTGGGAATCTAGCTCTCCTGTAAAATCCAGCTGTTGTTTCCTCTGCAGGACTGAACTTGATGTACTGATTCTTCAGATCGGAAAGCGCACTGGACACTGACTACAATCCTGTAGACAGTTGACTTGTGGAGTCCAGAAAGGTCCCCATCCACCATCTGGGTCCATCCAGTTACATAGAACTGTAGGGCCTCCAGGAGCTGACGTAGTGGGGGTACAGCTGCGATCTTATCCCTCCCAAACTTCATGGTTGGTCCAGTTGCATTACAGAGTCCTTGGAAAAGCAGTATCTCCTTGAAAACTCATCATTATCATAAAACTCAACGGGGTTCAACCTGTCTCTAATTGTTCTCTGACGAACTCTGTCGTTTTGGTTTCTCCACAGTAGATATGCTGCCATTTGATCAGTTAAACCACCTCAAGTGGCAGTTTAGAATTAATCTCCAATCTAAATGTATTTTTTATTCATTGAGCAACAGACTTAAAATTAATCTAGGTTTAAAAGGGAAAACTAAACTTAGAATGGATTTAATTTAACTAGGATTAATTTAAAACTAAATTTACAATTTGGTGCAACAAGATTAATAGATAAACTGGGTTGAATCAAGGTTTAAGAGTTCATCCATGTTGGTGCAACCCACCCTAAGGCAAATAGTTCCTCCGTTGCAAAAATACTGAATCTTAGGAGTTGATTCATAGCGGAAATGAAGCTTGACATCCAGAAATGGGAGTCGACGGGAATCTATTTTTTTGGAGTCGACTCCCCACCACTACCTGTGGGAAAACAACCTAGGTTATCCAATCGGTTTACAGCAAAAAACATTACCCTTTCAAATGCAATTGTCTTGTTGTCTGCTTGTTTTAGACCAACATTACAAACAGATGGATGATAACAGCTACAAGTGGTGAGTGGAGTTACAAATGGCCTCTACTAAACAAGGTAAATGTCTTAGCTGTGATGAAATGTTTTCCACACACAAAAACACGTGGAGCCTAGCCTACTTGGGGTGCGTTCGTAAATTCACTCTGGCTATTTTCTCAGATTTCACAGCAGTCTAGTCTGAGTGTGCCAGAGCGCAAAATAACGGATTAATTTACGAACGCTCAACATTTGTTGAATATGGCCGTTGTCAGTAAACGTCGGCATAAAAGCGTTATTAAATTGTTGCCGGGATCACAGTTACAGTCACCAACGCCCTGGATAACATGAAAACAGCCTAACCAGCTCTGCTAGGGTGAGTAAAATGGTCAGTGAGCAGTTCTCTCATTTATGTCTGGAAGTAGCTAGTAAGCGAGCTAAATTTAGCCAGTTAGATTGGGTGCTTGACTGCCGTTGTGAGGTCAGAACGCTCGGATCAACCCTGCTCCTCAGCCAGAGCGTCCAGTGTGCGCTCTGAATGCTAAGAGAGCAAAACGCTCTAAATTTACAAACTGACAACGCTTTGAATTTACAAACGCCCAGTGTACACTGAGCACTCTGTGGCATAGTGAATTTACGAACGCCCAGAGTACACTGAGCGCTCTGTGGCATAGTGAATTTACGAACGCCCAGAGTACACTGAGCACTCTGTGGCATAGTGAATTTACGAACGCCCAGTGTACACTGAGCACTCTGTGGCATAGTGAATTTACGAACGCCCAGAGTACACTGAGCGCTCTGTGGCATAGTGAATTTACGAACGCCCAGAGTACACTCTGAGCGTCTGTAGCATAGTGAATTTACGAACGCCCAGAGTACACTGAGCGCTCTGTGGCATAGTGAATTTACGAACGCCCAGAGTACACTGAGCACTCTGTGGCATAGTGAATTTACGAACGCCCAGAGTACACTGAGCACTCTGTGGCATAGTGAATTTACAAACGCCCAGAGTACACTGAGCACTCTGTGGCATAGTGAATTTACGAACGCCCAGAGTACACTGAGCGCTCTGTGGCATAGTGAATTTACGAACGCACCCATAGACACCGGGTCCCCACATTTCCCACAGCTAACAAAATCCTGAAGCCACCAGGGCTCTTATTTCCCTATGTGGGAGCATTGTGATCCGTCGGTCAGGTTTTTTAAAGACACCAGGGCTCTATTTCCCTATGTGGGAGCATTGTGATCCGTCGGCCAGGTTTTTTAAAGCCACCAGGGCTCTATTTCCCTATGTGGGAGCATTGTGATCCGTCGGTTGGGTTTTTAAAGCCACCAGGGCTCTATTTCCCTATGTGGGAGCATTGTGATCCATCGGTTGGGTTTTTTAAAGACACCAAGGCTCTATTTCCCTATGTGGGAGCATTGTGATCCGTCGGTCAGGTTTTTTAAAGCCACCAGGGCTCTATTTCCCTATGTGGGAGCATTGTGATCCGTCGGTCAGGTTTTTTAAAGCCACCAGGGCTCTATTTCCCTATGTGGGAGCATTGTGATCCGTCGGTTGGGTTTTTAAAGTCACCAGGGCTCTATTTCCCTATGTGGGAGCATTGTGATCCATCGGCCAGGTTTTTTAAAGCCACCAGGGCTCTATTTCCCTATGTGGGAGCATTGTGATCCGTCGGTTGGATTTTTTAAAGCCACCAGGGCTCTATTTCCCTATGTGGGAGCATTGTGATCCATCGGCCTGGTTTTTTAAAGCCACCAGGGCTCTATTTCCCTATGTGGGAGCATTGTGATCCGTCGGTTGGGTTTTTTAAAGACACCAGGGCTCTATTTCCCTATGTGGGAGCATTGTGATCCGTCGGTTGGGTTTTTAAAGCCACCAGGGCTCTATTTCCCTATGTGGGAGCATTGTGATCCGTCGGTTGGGTTTTTTAAAGACACCCGGGCTCTTTTTCCCTATGTGGGAGCATTGTGATCCGTCGATTGGGTTTTTTAAAGACACCAGGGCTCTAGTTCCCCTATGTGGGAGCATTGTGATCCGTCGGCCTGGTTTTTTAAAGCCACCAGGGCTCTATTTCCCTATGTGGGAGCATTGTGATCCGTCGGTTGGGTTTTTTAAAGCCACCAGGGCTCTATTTCCCTATGTGGGAGCATTGTGATCCGTCGGTTGGGTTTTTTGAACTGGTTACATGTAAATGGAGACTAACCCCATTCTGTACAAATTTGTGCAACTGCGGCATTCAAACGATGCTGCAATGAAAACTTTTACTTTTTTTTTTACTTAACTAGGCAAGTCAGTTAAGAACATATTCTTATTTACAATGAAGGCCTACACCGGCCAAACCCGGACGCTGGGAAAATTATGCGCTGCCCAATCACGGCCGGTTGTGATACAGCCTGGATTCGAACAGGGTGTCTGTAGCGACTGAGAGCACTGAGATGCAGTGCCTTAGACCGCTGCACCACTCGGGAGCCCTAATGGGACTGTAGCGACTGTGTTGACATCAAAATCAGGGGTGTGAACTACGTTTCTATTCAAGCGTTGATTGACATGGTAATAGTGAGATAGTATCGGAGTAAAGTTGAAAAAAAATGGGTGGGGGGGACAGAGGAGACAGGGACAGGGTGGGGGGGGACAGAGGAGACAGGGACAGGGTGGGTGGGACAGGGTGGGGGGACAGGGGACAGGGTGGGGGGACAGGGTGAGGGGGACAGGGTGGGGGGACAGGGTGAGGGGGACAGGGTAAGGGGACAGGGTGGGGGGACAGGGTACAGGGTGGGGGGGACAGGGTGAGGGGGACAGGGTAAGGGGACAGGGTAAGGGGGACAGGGACAGATAGTATCGGAGTAAAGTTGAAAAAAAACGGACCCCTCTGACGCTGTACGTATCATTGTGACGTATCACGATGTAACGTATAACACGCACTATGCCACACGTGTGCTGTACAGCCTCTCTCCACCAGGTATGGCACTTCTCTCACAGATTATAACTAGGGAAAGGGACAGGGTGGGGGGACAGGGGACAGGGACAGGGTGGGGGGACAGGGTGAGGGGGGCAGGGTGGGGGGACAGGGTGGGGGGACAGATAGTATCGGAGTAAAGTTGAAAAAAAACTGACCCCTCTGACGCTGTACATTGTGACGTATCACGATGTAACGTATGACACGCACTATGCCACACGTGTGCTGTACAGCCTCTCTCCACCAGGTATGGCACTTCTCTCACATATTAAAACTAGGGAAAGGGACAGGGTGGGGGGACAGGGGACAGACAGGGACAGGGTGGGGGGACAGGGTGGGAGGGCCAGGGTAAGGGGACCGGGTGGTGGGGCAGGGACAGGGGACAGGGTGGGGGGACGGGGACAGGGACAGGGTAAGGGGCATGTTTTGTATTTCTTTTATATTATTATTATTATTATTATAACAACAACTAGGCAAGTCAGTTAAGAACATATTCTCATTTACCATGACGGCCCTAACCTGGACAAGTCCTAACCTGGACGACGCTGGGCCAATTTTGCGCCGCTCCATGGGACTCTGAATCACGGCCAGTTGTGATACAGCCTGGAATCGAACCAGAGTCTGTAGCGACGCCTCTAGCACTGAGATGCAGTGCCTTAGACCACTGCACCACTCGGGTGCCCCATCAAATTAAATTGTATTTTACACACGCACTGAAAACAACAGGTGCAGGCAGACCTTACAGTGAAATGCTTACTTAAAAGCCCTTAACCAACAATGCTTTAAAAGAAGTTAAGAAAATGTTTTAAATAAGTGTTAAATAAAAAATAGATAACTAGACAATAGAAAATAAAAGGAACAAATAATTCAACAGCGGCAGTAAAATAACAATCAAGGCTATATACAGGTACCATACAGAGTCAATGTGCGGGGGGCACCGTTAGTCGAGGTAATGGAGGTAATATGTACATGTAGGTAGAGTTAAAGTGACTATGCATAGATAATAAACAGAGAGTAGTAGCAGCAGCAGGGTAAAAGAGGGGTCTGGGTAGCAACGGGGGTGAATGTGAAGGAATGTTCCCCAAGCCGTGAGCTTGGTCCAGGGGAAATCCTTATTACTACGTGAAACCGACTCCACCCATGAGTTGATAAATCCATTACCAGGGTTACAGCTTCCAAGCCCGTTCCACTCATAACTATTCCTACGCTACTGTCAGCTTGTTGACGGGGGAAAAAGTTGTTTTATATCAGTTAACTAACTACTAGGTAAATAATAACATCGTAACGTTATCTATATAGATAAAGGAATTATTCATACTAGGACAACAGTCAAATACTATCTAGCTAGATAACCATAATAACGTGACTTCGTCAGTAGCTTAACAACAGAGTTAGTGCGACAGGCTAGCTAACGGAGTTAGCTAAAGCTGCTAGCCTACGTACTTACTAGTCGAGGGATATAGCTAATGTTAACTAAACATAACGGTCGGTCTGGCCAACCGGTCCAGCAGCATTGAACTGTACTGTTATTTATATGATGCTGTCATTCTGAAAACTGTATAGTTTTCAGCCAACCCCCTCTGGGGGCCTCCGTTATAATCACACACATACTCACTCACTCACTCACTGCGCCGCTAACGCGTTGACTGCGGTGGGACTCGAGGAGCATCTACCTGCTTAGCAGTTAGCTAACTAACTATTAAAACAAAACTAGTTGTCAACAAAGTCCGCTTCAAAATGGTTTAGATCGTAGTGATAAAAGTTAGTGACATTTACTGACTGTCTCGTGTGAAGAGCCTCTATTTGATGCGGTGTTCCGAGCCTGTCCGGTCTGTGCTAGTTGCGTTGCTACAGTCGGTCCACTCAGATACCTGTCGACCAGCTCTGCTGTCTGCCCAAGTGCGCCTGCGTGGCACCCATACGGTCCCAGTGGCAAGGTTTGACCTGCGTCACAGCGAAACTGTATCACCTCGTATCCCCCCGGGTGCCATGGTGGATCTATATCACTTGGGGTTTTATTCATTCAGCCTAATCTGTTGCAAAACGTTTCTTAAACGAAGGCAAAACGAAACGAGGGACTTTGGGACAGTTCGAAATGTTACTGTTTATTATATATACTGTTGCTTAGTAACTTTATCCCTACCTAGCCACCTAATTTTCGAACGTTGCTATGGGTACAGCCAAACAACGGAAGTGATGGTTCCGACTTCCGCATTACCACCCTACTGCGTCACAACATTGGCAAACTTCAAATCAAATCAAATTGCATTTGTCACATGCGCTGAATACAACAGGTGTAGATCTTACCGTGAAATGCTTACTTACAAGCCCTTAACCAACAATGCAGTTCAAGAAATAGAGTTAAAGAACATATTTACTAAATAAACTAAAGTAAAATTAAAAACTAGCACAAAATTACATAATAATGAGGCTATAAACAAGGGGTAATTTTCAGTTAGCTGCAGCTATCCACTGGAACGAGCTGCAAAAAAAAACTCAAACTGGGCGGGTTTATCTCCATCTCTTAGTTCAAAGACTCAATCATGGACACTCTTACTAACAGTTGTGGCTGCTTTGCGTGATGTATTGTTGTCTCCACCTTCTTGACCTTTGTGCTGTTGTCTCTGCCCAATAATGTTTGTACCATGTTGTGCTGCTACCATGTTGTGGTCATGTTGTGCTGCTACCATGTTGTTGTCATGTTGTGCTGCTACCACGCTGTGTTGTCATGTTGTGCTGCTACCATGTTGTTGTCATGTTGTGTTACTACCACGCTGTGTTGTCATGTGTTGCTGCCATGCTATGTTGTTGTCTTGGGTCTCTCTTTATGTAGTGTTGTGTTTTTCCTGTATTGTTTTAATCCCAGCCCCCGTCCCCGCACAAAGCCTTTTGGAAGGTCTCATTGTAAATAAGAATTTGTTCTTAACTGACTTGCCTAGTAAAATAAAGGTTAAATTAAATAAAACATGGACACTAATAACTTCAGGGGATTTGGCCACAAACATTGAACTTTGTCAAATTTCACCCATAACCCATGTAGTTGTTTTGTTAGCCACCTGACTATAATGTGTAAACAGCTTAACCCTTTAACTTCTTAAATTTCTTGAATTGAAATTGATCCCAACCCTGTTATGGGGTAAACATTGACCCCAACCCTGTTATGGTGTAAACATTGACCCCAACCCTGTTATGGTATTTTCAAATGCCAGGCACGTTACTAATCATGTCATTGCTACATTGGCTGGACATACTATAGAGCAAGTTAAAGTGTACAAATATTTGGGTGTTTGGGCTGATGATAAGCTGGCTACCATTGAGTACTTCCAGTAATTGTTTTTGAGAGGAGCTGGCTACCATTGTAGACATCCTGTAATGGTTTTTGAGTGGAGCTGGCTAGCATTGGAGAATTTCAGTAATTGTTTTTGAGAGGAGCTGGCTCCTATTGGAGACTTCCAGGAATTGTTTTTGAGAGGAGCTGGCTAACATTAGAGACTTCCAGTAATTGTTTTTGAGGGGAGCTGGCTACCATTGTAGACTCCCTGTAATTGTTTTTGAGAGGAGCTGGCTCCTATTGGAGACTTCCAGTAATTGTTTTTGAGAGGAGCTGGCTAACATTAGAGACTTCCAGTAATTGTTTTTAAGGGGAGCTGGCTACCATTGTAGACTCCCTGTAATTGTTTTTGAGAGGATGCTGGAAATCATTGTGGACATCCAATAATTGTTTTTGAGAGGAGCTGACTTCCATTTTTGAGTTCCAGATATGTTTTTGAGAGGAGTTGGCTACCATTGGTACCTTCCAATAATAGTTTTGGAGATGATTTGGATACCCACAGTACATGTTTTTGAGAGGGGGTGGCTGCTATTGTAGACTTCCAGTAATTGTTTTTGATAGGAGCTTGCTACCATTGGAGGCTTCCAGGAACTATTTTTGAGAGGATCTGGTAATCATTGGAGCCTTCCAGTAATTGTTTTTGAGAGGAGCTGGCTACCATTGTCGAGTTCAAGTAATCGTTTTTGTCACGAGTCCAACCAAGGGTGGCTCCCCTTCCCGTTCGGGTGGCGCTCGGCGGTCGTCGTCGCCGGCCTATTAGCTAGCTGCCACTGATTGTCTTTCCTCCCCCTCCTTGTATGGTTATTGTTAGCACCTGTTAGTTAGTAATTAGTTGGGCTTTATTAGACAGCCGGCCAGCCTGTTTCTTTGTGCGGGATTAATTATTGTAACCTTTGTGTATGAAGTAGATTAAAGTGTTTGTTCCTGGTCGTGTATTCTGCTGTACTGTTTTCGTCCCCCGTGTTTGGGGCATTTGTTTTTGAGCACCCAGTGTTTCGTGAGTGCATTAAATAGCACAGTATTGAACTCTCTGTTTCCTGCGTCTGACTCCACACCCACGACACCCGGAGCGTTACAGTTTTTGAGAGGAGATGGCTGCTATTGTAGACTTCCAGTAATTGTTTTGAGAGGAGCTGGCTACCATTGGAGACTTCCAGTAATTGTTTTTGAGGGAGATGGATACCACTGAAGACTTCCATGAATTGTTTTTGAGGAGCTGGCTACCAATAGAAACTTCCAGTAATATATTTTGAGAAGAGCTGGCTACTATTGGAGACTTCCAGCAATTGTTTTTGAGGGGAGCTTGTTACCATTGGAGACTTCCAGTAATTGTTTTTGAGAAGAGCTGGCTACAAGTAGAGGCTTCCAGTAATCGTTTTTGAGAGGAGCTGGCTAACAGTGGAGACTTCCAGTAATCGATTTTGAGAGGAGCAGGCTACCAATGTCGAGTTCAAGAAATTGTTTTCGAGAGGAGATGGCTACTCTTTTATACTTCCAGTAATTGTTTTTGAGAGGAGCTGGCTACCATTGGTAACTTCCAGTAATTGTTTTTGAGAGGAGCTGGCTAACATTGCAGACTTCTATAATTGTTTGAGAGGAGATGGCTACTATTGGAGACTTCCAGTTAATGTTTTTGAGAGGAGCTGGCTTCCATTGGTGACTTCCAATAATTGTTTTTGAGGTGCTGACTACCGTTGGAGACTTCCAATAATTGTTTTGGGGAGGAGGTGGCTACCGTTGTGGAGTTCAAGTAATTGTTTTTGAGAGGAGGTGTCTACCATTGGAGACTTCCAGTAATTGTTATTGAGACCTTTGGCTACCATTAGACTTCCAGTAATTGTTTTTGGGAGTAGCTGGCTACCATTGGAGACTTCCAGTAATAGTTTTTGAGAGGAGATGGCTAAAAATAGAGACTTCCAGTAGTTGTTTTTGAGAGGAGCTGGCTACCATTTGAAGACTTCCAATCATTGTTTTTGAGAGGAGATGGCTTCCATTGGAGACTTCCAGTAATTGTTTTTGAGAAGAGATGGCTTCCAATCTTGAGTTTCAGAATTTTTTTTTGAGAGGAGCTGTCTACCATTGGAGACTTCCAGTAATTGTTATTGAGACCTTTGGCTACCATTGGAGACTTCCAGTAATTGTTTTTGAAAGGAGATGGCTAAAAATAGAGACTTCCAGTAGTTGTTTTTGAGAGGAGCTGGCTACCATTTGAAGACTTCCAATCATTGTTTTTGAGAGGAGATGGCTTCCAATCTTGAGTTTCAGAATTTTTTTTTGAGAGGGGCTGTCTACCATTGGAGACTTCCAGTAATTGTTATTGAGACCTGTGGCTACCATTGGAGACTTTCAGTAATAGTTTTTGAGAGGAGATGGCTACTATTGGAGACTTCCAGTAATTGTTATTGAGACGTTTGACTACCCTTGGAAACATCCAGCAATTGTTTGAGAGGAGATGGCTAAAAATAGAGACTTCCAGTAGTTGTTTTTGAGAGGAGCTGGCTACCATTGTCGAGTTCAAGTAATTGCTTTTGAGAGGAGATGGCTACTATTGGAGACTTCCAGTAATGTTTGTGAGAGGATATGTCTCCCATTGGAGACTTCCAGTATTTGTTTTTGAGAGGAGCTGTGTACCCTTGGATAATTTTATTGTGTTTTTGAGAGGAGCTGGCTACCATTGGAGACTTCCAGTAAATGTTTTTGAGAGGATCTGGTTACCATTGGAGACTTCCAGTAAGTGTTTTTGAGAGGAGCTGGCTACCATTGGAAACTTCCAGCAATTGTTATTGAGATTAGCTGGCTACCATTGGAGACTTCCAGTAATAGTTTTTGAGAGGAGCTGGCTACAATCAGAGACTACCAATAGTTGTTTTTGAGAGGAGCTGAATACCATTGGAGACTTCCAGTAATTCTTATTGAGAAGTTTGGCTACCATTGGAGACTTCCAGTAATTGTTTTTGAGAGGAGGTGGCTACCATTGTTGAGTTCAAGAAATTGTTTTTGAGAGGAGATGGCTACCATTGGAGAGTTCCAGTAATTGTTTTTGAGAGGAGCTGGCTACCATTGGATACTCCCAGTATTAGTTTTTGAGAGGAGCTAGCTACCATCGGAGACCGCCAATAGTTGTTTTTGAGAGGAGCTGGCTTCCATCGGAGACCGGCAATAGTTGTTTTTGAGAGGAGCTGGCTACCATCGGAGACCGCCAATAGTTGTTTTTGAGAGGAGCTGGCTACCATCGGAGACCGCCAATAGTTGTTTTGGAGAGGAGCTGGCAACTATTGGAGACTTCCAGTAATTGTTTTTGGAAGGAGCTGGCTGCTATTGGAGACTGCCAGTTATTATCACAACCTGATCTGTTTCACCTGTCGTTGTGATTGTCTCCACCCCCTCCAGGTGTCGCTTATTTTCCTATTATCCCTGTGTTTCCTGTCTCTCTGTGCCAGTTCGTCCTGTATGTTTTTAAAGTCAACCAGCGTGGTTTCCCGTACTCCTGCTTTCTATTCTCTTTTTGATAGTCCTCCTGGTTTTGGCCCTTACCTGCTTTCTGGGTGCCGCACCCACCTGCCTGACCATTCTGCCTGCCCTGACCTCGAGCCTGCCTGCCCTGACCTCGAGCCTGCCTGCCCTGACCTCGAGCCTGCCCTGACCTCGAGCCTGCCTGCCACTCTGTACCTCCTGGGAAAAACAACCTAAATCTCAATATCGCAGTATCCCTTTAAGTCATGTCAGTGTCTGGAATAATACTCACCATTCAGTCATTCAGTAATCCATGAACAAAAACCTACTCACCATTCAGTCATTCAGTAATCCATGAACAAAAACCTACTCACCATTCAGTCAATTATAAGTAATATTCTGTTTAAAACAATATCATGACAATAACCAAATGCTTATTTGTAATCCATGAACAAAAACCTACTCATCAGTCACTTTTTAGGATCCAATCCATATTTATTTTCTCCCCATCTTCTACCCTTTTAGCGTTGTCAACATTGTGAACAGTCCCCCATGGTGGCAGTGGGGTTGTGGTATGGGAAGGCCTAAGCTATGGGCAATGAACACAATTGCATTTTATCAATGACAATCTACAGATATACCATGATGAGATCCTGAGGCCCATTGTCGTGCCATTCATCCGCTGCCACCACCTCATGTTTCAGCACGATAATGCACGGCCCCATGTCACAAGGATCTGTACAGTCGTGGCCAAAAGTTTTGAGAATGACACAAATATAAATTTTCACAAAGTCACTAAAGTGTCTTTAGATATTTATGTCAGATGTTACTATGGAATACTGAAGTATAATTACAAGCATTTCATACCTGTCAAAGGCTTTTATTGACAATTACATGAAGTTGATGCAAAGAGTCAATATTTGCAGTGTTGACCCTTCTTTTTCAAGACCTCTGCAATCCGCCCTGAAATGCTGTCAAGTAACTTCTGGGCCACATCCTGACTGATGACAGCCCATTCTTGCACAATCAATGCTTGGAGTTTGTCAGAATTTGTGGGGTTTTGTTTGTCCACCCGCCTCTTGAGGATTGACCACCAGTTTTCAATGGGATTAAGGTCTGGGGAGTTTCCTGGCCATGGACCCAAAATATTGATGTTTTGTTCCCCGAGCCACTTAGTTATCACTTTTGCCTCATGGCAAGGTGCTCCATCATGCTGGATAAGGCATTGTTCGTCACCAAACTGTTCCTGGATGGTTGGGAGAAGTTGCTCTCAGAGGATGTGTTGGTACCATTCTTTATTCATGGCTGTGTTCTTAGGCAAAATTGTGAGTGAGCCCACTCCCTTGGTTGAGAAGCAACCCCACACATGAATGGTCTCAGGATGCTTTACTGTTGGCATGACACAGGACTGATGGTAGCGCTCACATTGTCTTCTCCGGAAAAGCTTTTTTCCGGATGCCCCAAACAATCGGAAAGGGGATTCATCAGAGAAAATTACTTTACCCCAGTCCTCAGCAGTCCAATCCCTGTACCTTTTTCAGAATATCAGTCTGTCCCTGATGTTTTTCCTGGAGAGAAGTGGCTTCTTTGCTGCCCTTCTTGACACCAGGCCATCCTCCAAAAGTCTTGCAGATGCACTCACACCTGCCTGCTACCATTCCTGAGCAAGCTCTTTACTGGTGGTTCCCCGATCCCGCAGCTGAATCAACTTTAGGAGACGGTCCTGGCCGCTTGCTAGACTTTCTTGGGCTCCCTGAAGCCTTCTTCACAACAATTGATTAGTGGGACAACATTCCACAGACCACAATAAACAGCCTTATCAACTCTAATCAAAGGAGATGTGTTGTGCTGCATTTGGCAAATGGTGATTACAACAGATACAGATATGGTTTTCTGATCCCTACTTTTTTAAAAGGAATCTGTGACCAACAGATGCATATCTTTATTCTCAGTCACGTGAAATCCACAGATTAGAGTCAAATGAATTGATTTAAATTGACTGATTTCCTAATATGAACTGTAATTCAATAAAATCGTTGAAATTGTTGCATGTTGCATTTCTGTTGTTGTTCCGAATATACAGTGGGGCAAAAAAGTATTTAGTCAGCCACCCATTGTGCAAGTTATCCCACTTAAAAATATGAGAGAGGCCTGTAATTTTCATCATAGGTACACTTCAACTATGACAGACAAAATGAGAAGAAAAAATCCAGAAAATCACATTGTAGGATTTTTTCTGAATTTATTTGCAAATTATGGTGGAAAATAAGAGTAGGGGTAGTGTCAAATAGGGGTAGTGTCACGCCTGATCCCGCTCTTCCCCCCTGGAGCTCGAGGACACCAGGCTGCCCTGCATCACGCACACCTGCCATCATCTATTACGCACACCTGCCATCATCTTTTACGCACACCTGCCATCATCTATTACGCACACCTGCCATCCTCTATTACGCACACCTGTCATCATCTATTACGCACACCTGTCATCATCTATTACGCACACCTGCCATCATCTATTACGCACACCTGCCATCATCTATTACGCACACCTGCCATCATCTATTACGCACACCTGCCATCATCTATTATGCACACCTGCCATCATCTATCACACACACCTGTCCTCATCTATTACGCACACCTGCCATCATCTATAACACACACCTGCCGTCATCTATTACGCACACCTGTCGTCATCTATTACGCACACCTGTCACCCGTCATGCGCATCAGCGATATTGGACTCACTCATCAACTGTTTATTACCTCTCCTATATTTGTCCGTTCCCCTGCTCTGTTCTGTTCCCCACTGATGTCTGTGTTACCCGTGTGCTGACGCTGTTCCTGTCTCGTTCTATGTCCGTTCCATATTAAATGTTTGACTCCCCGTATCTGCTTCGCCTCTCCAGCGTCATCCTTGTGACATCACTAATGTGTTCCATTGTCACGTTGTGTTAGCTAATCCAAGTTTATCCTTTTAAAAGGCTAATTGATCATTAGAAAAACATTTTGTAATTATGTTAGTGCAGCTGAAAACTGTTGTTCTGATTAAAGAAGCAATAAAACTGGCCTTTAGACTAGTTGAGTATCTGAAGCATCGGCATTTGTGGGTTCGATTGCAGGCTCTAAATGGCCAGAAACAAAGAACTTTCAAAGACCAGTCAATTCGTGTTCTGAGATATAGAGAAATTGCCAAAAAACTGAAGATCTCGTACTACTCCCTTCACAGAACAGAGCAAACTGGATCTAACCAGAATAGAAAGAGGAGTGGGAGGCCCTGATGCACAACTGAGCAAGAGGACAAGTACATTAGAGTGTCTAGTTTGAGAAACAGACATCTCACAAGTCCTCAACTGGCAGCTTCATTAAATAGTACCCACAAAACACCAGTCTCAACGTCAACAGTGAAGAGGTGACTCCGGGATGCTAGCCTTCTAGGCAGAGTTCCTCTGTCCAGTGTCTGTGTTCTTTAATTGGCCAGTCTGAGATGTTGGCAATATCAGTTGGTTTTTGTGATGAATGAGCTATCTGATTCAAAGAAAGCTGGAGCTGAGTTTGCCTTTTTTTTTTTAAATGTAAGGTGATCCAAAGCTTTTTACTATCCGTTATGTAATTTATCTTTGTTTCATAGGGTAGTTTCTTCTCCTTTTTATTCAGTTTAGCCACATGACTTCTCAATTTGCAGTACGTTTTGCCAATCAGTTGTGCAGCCAGACTTATTTGTCACTCATTTTGATCCCCATCAACCATACAATCTTTCAATTCCTCATCAACCCACAGGGATTTAACAGTTTTTGCAGTCATTTTCTTAATGGGTGCTTATTAGTAACTGGAATAAGCAATTTCATAAACGTGCCAAGATCAGTTTCTGTTTGCTCCTTACGACACACCACGGACCAACAGATATTCTTTACATCATCAACATATGAATCACTACAAAACTTATTGTATGACCTCTTATATACTACATTAGGCCCAGTCTTTGGAACTTTGGTTTTCCTAGATATGGCTACTATATTGTGATCACTACATCCGATGGAGCTGGATACTGCTTTCAAGCTAATTTCGTTAGTAAAGCTGTGATAAATACATGTAGATGATTTCATTCCTGTGCTGTTTGTAGCTAGGTTGGTTGCAGACACTGGTTACAGTTTGAAGCTTTTTCTTGAGTGGGCAGCTTGATGAAAGCCAGTCAATATTTAAATCACACAGAAAATATACCTCTCTGTTGACATCACATACATTATCAAGCATTTTCCACTTTATCCAGATACTGACTGTTAGCACTTGGTGGTCTATAGCAGCTTCCTACCAGAAATGGCTTTAGGTGAGACAGATGAACCTGTAGCCATATGACTTCAACAGTATTTAACATGAGATCCTCTCTAAGCTCTAAAGGAATGTGGTTCTGAATATAAACAGCAAGACCTCCAACATTGGCATTTCTATCTTTTCTGTAAATGTTATAACCTTGTATTGCTACCACTGTATCATCAAATGTTTTATCTAAGTGAGTTTCAGAGATAGTCAGAATAGGAATGTCATCTGTTACTAGCAAATTATTGACTTCCTGAACCTTGTTTTTTATGTTACATATGTTAACGTGGGCTATTTTAGTTTTTTTTAGGACTTTTCTGGGATGCTTGATGGTTTTCATTGCTTTACTGGGAAGCTTAGCAGAAGAAGACATGCTCATGTTATTTATCCTGTGTGAATTTAAGTATGCTCTCTCTAATTCTCTCTCTCTTTCTTTCTCTCTCTCGACCCTGACCTGTTCACCGGACGTGCTACCTGTCCCAGACCTGCTGTTTTCAACTCTCTAGAGACAGCAGGAGTGGTAGAGATACTCTTAATGATCGGCTATGAAAAGCCAACTGACATTTACTCCCGAGGTGCTGACTTGCTGCACCCTCGACAACTACTGTGATTATTATTATTTGACCATGCTGGTCATTGATGAACATTTGAACATCTTGGCCATGTTCTGTTATAATTTCCACCCGGCACAGCCAGAAAAGGACTGGCCACCCACATAGCCTGGTTCCTCTCTAGGTTACTTCCTAGGTTTTGGCCTTTCTAAGGAGTTTTTCCTAGCCACAGTGCTTCTACACCTGCATTGCTTGCTGTTTGGGGTTTTAGGCTGAGTTTCTGTACAGCACTTTGAGATATCAGCTGATGTAAGAAGGGCTATATAAAAAAATGTTTGAATTATGTTCTCGTAGGGTGAGCAGCACACAGTGGACTTCCTACTTGTTACTGCACTGTCAGAACTAGAAGCATAAGCCTTTCGCAACACTCACAATAAATCAAATCTAATGTATTGGTCACATACACTTGTTTAGCAGATGTTATTGCGGGTGTAGCGAAATGCTTGATTTCTTCAAACCAAGCTGCTTACCTGTTTCTGGTGTCCTTTGACAGCTCTTTGGTCTTGGCCATAGTGGAGTTTGGAGTGTGACTGTTTGAGGTTGTGGACAGGTGTCTTTTATACTGATAACAAGTTCAGACAGGTGCCATTAATACAGGTAACGAGTGGAGGACAGAGGAGCCTCTTAAATAAGAAATTACAGGTCTGTGAGAGCCAGAAATCTTGCATGTTTGTAGGTGACCAAATACTTATTTTCCACCATAATTTGCAAATAAATTCATAAAAAATCCTACAATGTGATTTTCTGGATTTTTTTCTCTAATTTTGTCTGTCATAGTTGAAGTGTACTTATGATGAAAATTACAGGCCTCTTTCATCTTTTTAAGTGGGAGAACTTGCACAATTGGTGGCTGGCTAAATACTTTTTGCCCCACTGTACATATGAAATGGGTAATGCAGTATTTACACAAAATTAAAGTGACTAAGATACCGAAGAACAGTACAGAGTACAGTTTATACATATGAGATGAGTAATGCAAGATACGGAGACATTATTAAAGTGGCTAGTGTTTCATGTCCTTAAAGTGGCCAGTGATTCCTAATTTATGTCTATAGGCAGCAGCCTCTGATGTGCTAGTGATGGCTTTTTAGCAGTCTGATGGCCTTGAGATAGAAGCTGTTTTTCAGTCTCTCGGTCCCAGCTTTGATGCACAAGTACTGACCTCGTCTTCTGGATGATAGCGGGGTGAACAGGCAGTGGCTCGGGTGGTTGTTGTCCTTGATGATCCCTTTTGCCTTCCTGTGACATCAGGTGCTGTAGGTGTCATGGAGGGCAGGTAGTTTGCCCCCGGTGATGTGTTGGGCAGACCGCACCACCCTCTGGAGAGCTTTGCGGTTGTGGGCGGTGCAGTTACCATACCAGGCGGTGATACAGCTCAACAGGATCCTCTCAATTGTACATCTGTAGACGTTAGTGAGGGTTTTCAGTGATAAGCCACATTTTTTCAGCCTCCTGAGGTTGAAGAGGCACTGTTGCACCTTCTTCACTACACTGTCTGTGTGGGTGGACCATTTCAGTTTGTCAGTGATGTGCACGCCGAGGAAGCTTTCCACCTTCTCCACTTCGGTCCCATCGATGTGGATAGGGAGGGTGCTCCCTCTGCTGTTTCCTGAGGTCAACAATCAGCTCCTTTGTTTTGTTGACGTTGAGTGAGGTTATTTTCGTGGCACCACTCTCCCAGGTCCCTCACCTCCTCCCTGTAGGATGTCTCATCGTTGTTGGTAATCAGGCCTACTATGGTTGTGTTGTCTGCAGACTTGATGATTGAGTTGGAGGCGTGCATGGCCACGCAGTCGTGGGTGAACAGGGAGTACAGGAGAGGGCTGAGAACACACCCTTGTGGGGTGCTATGTTGAGGATCAGCGAAGAGGTGTTGTTTTCTACCTTCACCACCTGGGGGCGGTCCGTCAGGAAGTCCAGGACCCAGTTGTACAGGGCGGGGTTCAGACCCAGGGCCTCGAGCTTGATGATGAGCTTGGAGGGTACTATGGTGTTGAATGCTGAGCTGTAGTCAATGAACAGCATTCTTACATAGGTATGCCTCTTGTCCAGATGGGATAGGGCACCTGCTAACCATGTGTATGTGACCAATACATTTGATTTAGGGCACACCGGCTCAGTGCTAACAGTATTACTCTGGTTCATAGACACATGATTACTGCATACAATAGCTGTAGGATCAGCTGAGTCATTCAGGGTAGTTAGCGGGACATAAATTAGGTTACTTACATTGTGTCTTCCAACACCCCTGGTATAATGTACATTTACTGAAGCATTATGACAACTCAGCAACACAATGGTAGGGATTAACTGAGCTGGGCTTGGGTCACTGTCTCAACGTAGCATTTTAATGCTGTGAAAGGATCCAGGAACCCAAATCATTTGAGTGGATCACTTACTCCTTATAAAACAAGCATTGTTTCCAGAAGGTATCAACATTGTCAGTAAACATTTCACCCACAGAGCTGTAATAGTCTGGTAGCCAGTTATGGAGGGCTGAAAGTCAGCTGAACCGTTCAATGCCACGATTTAGGGAGGGCAGAGGGACAGATATTATGGGGCGTTTGTTGGTGTAAAGTAGAGACCCAATCAGTTCTTTAAAATCCATCTTCAGCTGTTCTGAGCTGCCCTTCATGTCATTGAACCCCACACAAACTATGATAGACTAAATTTCCTAATTCAGGTTTAAAATGTTTGGGAACAGCTTATTGATGTCTTGTACTTGTGCTCCTGGATACCACAATGTTTGTGCTCCAGGGACTGAGACATTTCTCACTGTTGAACTGCCCAATACAACGCCCGGAGAAGGGAATGGAGAAATCTGACCATGCCTACCCCTCACACAATTGGTTTAACCTTTCACAGGTTGATGAGAAGCAGGATAGCATACATCTCTTCTTGGGCTTCTTGGGAGGAAATGGCTGGGGTCTTTAGGTTCCAGTTGTTGTTGCTAGTCAACTTTCAGTGGAGCGTCTGAGCATCTTTCAGAATCCCTCCTAAAACCTTGCCTGTTTTGTTTAGGTTGTTAGTTCCCCCTTCTGTTCGAGTGACATTTTTGGTTTTCTTGCAGGGGAATATTTATTTTAATTTGACCTTTAATTAACTAGGCAATTCAGTTTAGAACAAATTCTTATTTAAGGAACAACTTTCAAAGCAGATTTACATTTCAATTGTTCCACTAGGCTGCTTTGGGACCATTTCTGTTGGTTTTGGGACTTGGACATTCTGACATTTATTTGGGGCTAATTTAATTGGTTTTGTGAATTTATACACTTTTAATATAATATATGATTATTTTTCTCATTTTATTAATTTAGTCTGTTTTGCTTCAGTCACTCTCATAGGAAAACAGTATTTATTTTATATGGTAGCATAGTTTACAATCCAAGCTGATTATTACAATGTTCCCACCAGACTGTTCCCACAACCCAATGAAACATTCTGGGAACCATTAAAGAACAGACTAAATGTGTCCTGGGAATGTTCTTGTAACACCAGGTGAATGTTTTTGGCACTGTATAAGAAAAGTTGTAGAATCAGCAACACAACGGGACAGTTTTGGAACATATATATTGTGATGTTCCCACCAGACTGTTCCCACAACCTAATGAAACATTCTGGGAACCTTTTAAAGAACACATTACATATGTTTATAGGAACGTTCTAGCAACATCATGCAAATGTTTTATACAAACATACAAACTTTTGGGGAATGTTCTATTGTGGTTGTTAAATGTTACATGAAATATCCTTGGAATGTTCTCTTAAAACACATTTGATAAATAAATATATGATATCATCCTAATGTTACATTAAACCCTAACTAGAACTTAATGGGAATCTGAGCTAACGTTCTGGGAATGTTCCCGGTTTGCTGGGGAGGAGGAAGGTATATGTACCATAATACACGATCAGTGTGCCAGACATTATCTCTAGGCTAAAACATGAATCCTTTATTCATTACAGGTTCAAGTACAAAGTTAAAATGCCTTTAGTTATTCTGCTTTAGTTATTCTGCATACAAGATACAAGAGTACATAATATTGCCTTTGACTCTCTACCACAACTAAATACAGCCATTGGAAAGACAACCTTATTCTAACTATAGATCTGATATATTCTATTTTTTTTTCATTTTAGCACCTTTTGAAACATCACCGGTCCTTCCTCTTCAAAACACATTTCATTACACCTGTGAGAGGAGCGTGCATGTCTGTGTGTGACAGCCTGCTCGGACTCCACCCTGTTAAAACTCTCAACGGGTGATACCCTCGTTGACTTATCACCTGTCAATCAAATAACCACCAGTAAATCACATCAAACAACAAATAAACATCCCACCCCCTGCCCCCAAGCCCCTCCCCCTACAGTACAACAGACCACTCACTATACTGACAGATAGTAATTGATAGTAACCCATAGTAACCATGTTACCGTAAGCAAGCACCTTATGACATAACGCCCCACTGCACCATGGGAGACAGCTGTGTTTGCGCATGACGGAGCACAGGGTTGGAAACAGCTCATCACAACTGTGTGTGTGTGTATATGTGTGTGTGTGTGTGTGCGTGCGTGCGTATGTGTGTGTGTGTGTGTGTGCAGCAAACTGTGTAACCCACTAGTGTGACTGACTGCTGTGTAAACCTGGATTGTCTGTGCGCCACGAGACCATGTTAGCCCACTGAACTAAAGACTAGGCTCTCTCTGGGCGCTAACCTGAGTCCTCAGGTCTCAGGCAAGTTACTCGTCATGCTGAACTACCTACACAACGCTTAACTGTAGAACACTAACCTCTAACCCCTGACCTCTAACCCCTCTGCTACGCTGCACTTAGAGACAGTAGAAAACAAGCTGCTACCTGAAGAGAAAGAAACACTGCAAACTAATGAAACTACTGAACAAAGACCTGGTAGTGTGTGTGTGTGTGTGTGTGTGTGTGTGTGTGTGTGTGTGTGTGTGTGTGTGTGTGTGTGTAGCACCATAGATTTGATTAACAGGAGGGAGATGTAAAGGAGATTAAGCACCACTGAGTGTTGAAGCACCTTTGTCAACTAGCACCATGGAATCTGAGGTGTGAGTGACAGAGAGACTGGAAGAGAGACAGTCCATGTTGTCGGAGTATTGTTTTGTGGCTGGATAACAGGTTTAGTTTGTGATTGGTTAGCACCAGGGTTGGGGCGTATCCTGGCTTGTGATTGGTTAACACCGGGGCGGGGCTGGAACCTTTCTGGTTGGGCATCGGCCTGTGGGTCATGGGCTGGGCTCCAGGCTGAGAACTCTTTCAGTTGAGGTGTGTGTGTGTGTGTGTGTGTGTGTGTGTGTGTTTGTGTGTGTGTGTGTGTGTGTGTGTGTGTGTGTGTGTGTGTGTGTGTGTGTGTGTGTGTGTGTGTGTGTGTGTGTGTGTGTGTGTGTGTGTGTGTGTATTAGTTGCAGGCGAAGTACTCTTTGAGTGGGGCGAAGAGGTGTCGTATGACTGGAACGCTCCAAGACCGCCCCAACAGACGCTGTCTGGAGAGACGACTCATGTTGGACACATCTGTGTAGTGGACCGGGAACCCAAAAACCCTGCAGAGGTAAGAGGTCAGAGGTTACAAAAGACAAAATATAAAATTAATTGAAATAGTATAACTGTATTGGAGATAGTAGAACTAAAGTAGAGATAGTAGAACTACAGTAGAGACAGTATAACTACAATAGAGATAGTAGAACTACAGTAGAGATAGTATAACTACAGTAGACAGTATAACTGTATTAGAGACAGTAGAACTAAAGTAGAGATAGTAGAACTACAGTAGAGACAGTATAACTACAGTAGATGGTAGAACTAAAGTAGAGATAGTAGAACTACAGTAGAGACAGTATAACTACAGTAGATGGTAGAACTAAAGTAGAGATAGTAGAACTACAGTAGAGACAGTATAACTGTATTAGAGATAGTAGAACTAAAGTAGAGCTAGTAGAACTACAGTAGAGACAGTATAACTGTATTAGAGATAGTATAACTAAAGTAGAGACAGTATAACTGTATTAGAGATAGTAGAACTGAAAAACAGCTAGTATAATAGAGACAGTAGAACCATAGTAGAGCTACCGTAGAGATAGTAGAGCTAGATATAATATAACTAAAGTAGAAAAACAAAAGACAGTAGAAATAAAGATAGGATGACTAGAGTAGAGACAGTATAACTAGAGTAGAGACAGGATATCTAGAATAGATACAGTAGAACTAGAACAGAGACAGTAGAACTAGAGTAGAGACAATAGAACTAGAGATAGTAGATCTAGAGTAGACAGCAGAACTAGACAATAGAACTACAGTAAATATAGTAGACCTAGAGTAGAGACAGTAGAACTAAAGTAGAGACACTATAACTAGAGTAGAGACAGTAGAACTAAAGTAGAGACACTATAACTAGAGTAGATACAGTAGAACTAAAGTAGAGACAGTAGAACTAAAGTAGAGACAGTTGAACTAAAGTAGATAGTGTAGAGCTAGAGTAGAGATAAAAGAACGAGAAGAGATAGTATAAGTAGAGTAGAGACAGTAGAACTAAAGTAGAGAGAATAGAACTCGAGTAACGATAATAGAACTAGATTAGAGACAGAAAAACTAGAGTAGAGACAGTAGATCTAGAGAAGAGTCAGCAGAAGTAGAGTACAGATAATAGAACTAGAGTAGAGAAGTAGAACTAGAGTAGAGACATTATAACTAGAGTAGAGATAATATAACTAGAGTAGAGACAGTAGACCTTAGCTATGCGCATGTTGATCTTAGGCTTGTGTGGGGCTGCTCGGCCATGGAAACCCATTTCATGAAGCTCCTAAAGAACAGTTCTTGTGTTGGCATTGCTTCCAGAGACAGTTTGGAACTCGAAAGTGATTGTTGCAACCAAGGACAGACGATTTTTACGCGCTGTGCATTTCAGCACTCGAAGGTCTCGTTCTGTGAGCTTGTGTGGCCTACCACTTTGCGGCTGAGCCGTTGTTGCTCCTACACATTTCCACATAAAAAATAACAGCACTTACAGTTGACCAGGACAGGTCTAGCAGGGCAGACATGTGATGAACTGGCTTGTTGGAAAGATGGCATCCCATGATGGGACCATGTTGAAAGTCACTGAGCTCTTTAGTAAGGCCATTCTACTGACAATGCTTGTCTATGGAGATTGCAAGGCTGTGTGCTCAATTCTATATACGTGAGCAACGAGTGTATATAAAAAAAGCTGAATCCGCTAATTTGTAACAGTTCACAAACTTGTGTGTGTATATATATATAAACTCAGCCAAAAAAGAAATGTCCTCTCACTGTCAACTGCGTTTATTTTCAGCAAACTTAACATGTGTAAATATTTGTGTAAACATAACAAGATTCAACAACTGAGACATAAACTGAACAAGTTCCACAGACATGTGACTAACAGAAATTGAATCATGTGTCCCTGAACAAAGGGGGGGGGGGTCAAAATCAAAAGTAACAGTCAGTATCTGGTGTGGCCACCAGCTGCATTAAGTACTGCAGTGCATCTCTTCCTCATGGACAGCACCAGATTGGCCAGTTCTTGCTGTGAGATGTTACCCCACTCTTCCACCAAGGCACCTGCAAGTTCCCAGACATTCCTGGGGGGAATGGCCCTAGCCCTCACCCTCCGATCCAACAGGTCCCAGACGTGCTCTATGGGATTGAGATCCGGGCTCTTCGCTGGCCTTGCAGGAAATCACGCACGGAACGAGCAGTATGGCTGGTGGAATTGTCATGCTGGAGGGTCATGCCAGCATGAGCCTGCCGGAAGGGTACCACATGAGGGAGGAGGATGTCTTCCCTGTAACGCACAGCATTGAGATTGCTTGTAAGCTCAGTCCGATGATGCTGTGACACACCGCCCCAAACCATGACGGACCCTCCACCTCCAAATCGATCCTGCTCCAGAATACAGGCCCCGGTGTAACGCTCATTCCTTCGACGATAAACGCGAATCCGACCATCACTCCTGGCGAGACAAAACCGTGACTCGTCAGTGAAGAGCACTTTTTGCCAGTCCTGTCTGGTCCAGCGACGGTGGGTTTGTGCCCATAGGCAACATTGTTGCCGGTGATGTCTGGTGAGGCCCTGTCATACAACAGGCCCACAAGTCCTCAGTCCAGCCTCTCTCAGCCTATTGCGGACAGTCTGAGCACTGATGGAGGGATTGTGCGTTCCTGGTGTTACTCGGGCAGTGGTTGTTGCCATCTTGTACCTGTCCCGCAGGTGTGATGTTCAGATGTAGCAATCCTGTGCAGGTGTTGTTACACGTGGTCTGCCACTGCGAGAACAATCAGTTGTTCATCCTGTTTCCCCGTGAATTTATTTGTAAATTATGGTGGAAAATAAGTATTTGGTCAATAACAAAAGTTTATCTCAATACTTTGTTATATACCCTTTGTTGGCAATGACAGAGGTCAAACGTTTTCTGTAAGTCTTCACAAGGTTTTCACACACTGTTGCTGATATTTTGGCCCATTCCTCCATGCAGATCTCCTCTAGAGCAGTGATGTTATGGGGCTGTTGCTGGGCAACACAGACTTTCAACTCCCTCCAAAGATTTTCTATGGGGTTGAGATCTGGAGACTGGCTAGGCCACTCCAGGACCTTGAAATGCTTCTTGCGAAGCCACTCCTTCGTTGCCCGGGCGATGTGTTTGGGATCATTGTCATGCTGAAAGACCCAGCCACGTTTCATCTTCAATGCCCTTGCTGATAGAAGGAGGTTTTCACTCAAAATCTCACGATACATGGCCCCATTCATTCTTTCCTTTACACGGATCAGTCGTGCTGGTCCCTTTGCAAAAAAACAGCCCCAAAGCATGATGTTTCCACTCCATGCTTCACAGTAGGTATGGTGTTCTTTGGATGCAACTCAGCATTCTTTGTCCTCCAAACACGACGAGTTGAGTTTTTACCAAAAAGTTATATTTTGGCTTCATCTGACCATATGACATTCTCCCAATCTTCTTCCAAATGCTCTCGAGCAAACTTCCGACGGGCCTGGATATGTACTGGCTTAAGCATGGGGACACGTCTGGCACTG
Organism: Oncorhynchus mykiss; assembly: GCF_013265735.2. Lineage (NCBI taxonomy): Eukaryota > Metazoa > Chordata > Actinopteri > Salmoniformes > Salmonidae > Oncorhynchus > Oncorhynchus mykiss. The sequence continues at coordinate 2,115,571 of NC_048572.1, forward strand.
CAGGATTTAAGTCCCTGGCGGCGTAGTGTGTTACTGATGGTAGGCTTTGTTACTTTGGTCCCAGCTCTCTGCAGGTCATTCACTAGGTCCCCCTCTGTGGTTCTGGGATTTTTGCTCACTGTTCTTGTGATCATTTTAGGGGTGAGATCTTGCGTGGAGCCCCAGATCGAGGGAGATTATCAGTGGTCTTGTATGTCTTCCATTTCCTAATAATTGCTCCCACAGTTGATGTATTCAAACCAAGCTGCTTACCTATTGCAGATTCAGTCTTCCCAGCCTGGTGCAGGTCTACAATTTTGTTTCTGGTGTCCTTTGACAGCTCTTTGGTCTTGGCCATAGTGGAGTTTGGAGTGTGACTGTTTGAGGTTGTGGACAGGTGTCTTTTATACTGATAACAAGTTCAAACAGGTGCCATTAATACAGGTAACGAGTGGAGGACAGAGGAGCCTCTTAAAGAAGAAGTTACAGGTCTGTGAGAGCCAGAAATCTTGCTTGTTTGTAGGTGACCAAATACTTATTTTCCACCATAATTTGCAAATAAATTCATAAAAAATCCTACAATGTGATTTTCTGTAATTTTTTTCTCATTTTGTCTGTCATAGTTGAAGTGTACCTATGATGAAAATTACAGGCCTCTCTCATCTTTTTAAGTGGGAGAACTTGCACAATTGGTGGCTGACTAAATACTTTTTTGCCCCACTGTACATAGAAGTATAGAGGCCCATTATCAGCAACCATCACTCTTGTGTTCCAATGACATGTTGTGTTAGCTAATCCAAGTTTAAAATTTTAAAAGGCTAATTGATCATTAGAAAACCCTTTTGCAATTATGTTAGCACTGCTGAAAACTGTTGTTCTGATTAAAGAAGCAATAAAACTGGCCTTCTTTAGACCAGTTGAGTATCTGTACACAGCCCATCTGTAAATAGCCCACCCACCCAACTACCACATCCCCATATTGTTATTTATTTTTTACCCCAGTATCCCACATCATCATCTGCACACCTATCACTCCCGTGTTAATGCTAAATTGTAGTTATTTCACCACTATGGACTATTTATTGCCTTACCTCCCTAATCTTACCTCAGTATAGTTAGGTCAGGGGTTACCTCTCCATCTCAGTATAGTTAGGTCAGGGGTCAGGGGTTACCTCACCATCTCAGTTTAGTTAGGTTAGGGGTCAGGGGTTACCTCACCATCTCAGTATAGTTAGGTCAGGGGTCAGGGGTTACCTTTCAATCTCAGTATAGTTAGGTCAGGGGTCAGGGGTTACCTCTCCATCTCAGTATAGTTTGGTTAGGGGTCAGGGGTTACCTCTCCATCTCAGTATAGTTAGGTCAGGGGTCAGGAGTTACCTTTCCATCTCAGGATAGTTTGGTTAGGGGTCAGGGGTTACCTTTCCATCTCAGTAGAGCTAGGTTAGGGGTCAGGGGTTACCTCTCCATCTCAGTATTTTGTTAGATTAGGGGTCAAGGATTACCTCTCCATCTCAGTATATTTAGGTTAAGTTAGGTTAGGGGTCAGGGGTTAGCTCTCCATCTCAGTATAGTTAGATCAGGGGTCAAGGGTTACCTTTCCATCTCAGTATAGTTTGGTTAGGGGTCAGGGGTTACCTTTCCATCTCAGGATAGTTAGGTCAGGGGTCATGGGTTACCTCACCATCTCAGTATAGTTAGGTCAGGGGTCAGGGGTTACCTTTCAATCTCAGTATAGTTAGGTCAGGGGTCAGGGGTTACCTCTCCATCTCAGTATAGTTTGGTTAGGGGTCAGGGGTTACCTCTCCATCTCAGTATAGTTAGGTAGGGGTCACCTCACCATCTCAGTTTAGTTAGGTCAGGGGTCAGGGGTTACCTCTCCATCTCGGTATAGTTTGGTTAGGGGTCAGGGGTTACCTCTCCATCTCAGTATAGTTAGGTAGGGGTCACCTCACCATCTCAGTTTAGTTAGGTTAGGGGTCATGGGGTTACCTCTCCATCTCAGTATAGTTAGGTCAGGGGTCAGGAGTTACCTTTCCATCTCAGGATATTTTGGTTAGGGGTCAGGGGTTACCTTTCAATCTCAGTATAGTTAGGTCAGGGGTCAGGGGTTACCTCACCATCTCAGTACAGTTAGGTTAGGGTTCAGGGGTTACCTTTCCATCTCAGTAGAGCTAGGTTAGGGGTCAGGGGTTACCTCTCCATCTCAGTATTTTGTTAGATTAGGGGTCAAGGATTACCTCTCCATCTCAGTATATTTAGGTTAAGTTAGGTTAGGGGTCAGGGGTTAGCTCTCCATCTCAGTATAGTTAGATCAGGGGTCAAGGGTTACCTTTCCATCTCAGTATAGTTTGGTTAGGGGTCAGGGGTTACCTTTCCATCTCAGGATAGTTAGGTCAGGGGTCATGGGTTACCTCTCCATCTCAGTATAGTTAGGTCAGGAGTTACCTCTCCATCTCAATATAGTTTGGTCAGGGGTTACCTTTCCTTCTCAGTATAGTTAGGTCAGGGGTCAGAGGTTACCTCTCCATCTCAGTATAGTTAGGTCAGGGGTTACCTCTCCATTTCAGTATAGTTAGGTCAGGGGTCAGGGGTTACCTCACCATCTCAGTTTAGTTAGGTTAGGGGTAAGGGGTTACCTCACCATCTCAGTATAGTTAGGTCAGGGGTCAGGGGTTACCGCTCCATCTCAGTATAGATAGGTTGGGGTTCAGGGGTAACCTCTCCATCTCAGTATAGTTAGGTCAGGGGTCAGGAGATACCTTTCCATCTCAGGATAGTTTGGTTAGGGGTCAGGGGTTACCTTTCAATCTCAGTATAGTTAGGTCAGGGGTCAGGGGTTACCTCTCCATCTCAGTATAGTTTGGTCAGGGGTCAGGGGTTACCTCACCATCTCAGTATAGTTAGGTCAGGGGTCAGGGGTTACCGCTCCATCTCAGTATAGATAGGTTGGGGTTCTGGGGTAACCTCTCCATCTCAGTATAGTTAGGTCAGGGGTGAGGAGATACCTTTCCATCTCAGGATAGTTTGGTTAGGGGTCAGGGGTTACCTTTCAATCTCAGTATAGTTAGGTCAGGGGTCAGAGGTTATCTCTCCATCTCAGTATAGTTAGGTCAGGGGTCAGCGGTTACCTCTCCATCTCAGTACAGTTAGTTTGGGGGTCAAGGCTTACCTCTCCATCTCAGTACAGTTAGTTTGGGGGTCAAGGCTTACCTCTCCATCTCAGTATAGTTAGGTCAGGGGTCAGGGGATACCTCACCATCTCAGTTTAGTTAGGTTAGGGGTCAGTGGTTACCTCACCATCTCAGTATAGTTAGGTCAGGGATCTGGGGTTACCTTTCAATCTCAGTATAGTTAGGTCAGGGGTCAGGGGTTACCTCTCCATCTCAGTATAGTTTGGTTAGGGGTCAAGGGTTACCTCTCCATCTCAGTATAGTTAGGTTAGGGGTCAGAAGTTACCTTTCCATCTCAGTATTTTGTTAGATTAGGGGTCAAGAGTTACCTTTCCATCTCAGTAGAGTTAGGTCAGGGGTCAGGGGTTACCTCTCCATCTCAGTATAGTTTGGTCAGGGGTCAGGGGTTACCTCACCATCTCAGTATAGTTAGGTCAGGGGTCAGGGGTTACCGCTCCATCTCAGTATAGATAGGTTGGGGTTCTGGGGTAACCTCTCCATCTCAGTATAGTTAGGTCAGGGGTGAGGAGATACCTTTCCATCTCAGGATAGTTTGGTTAGGGGTCAGGGGTTACCTTTCAATCTCAGTATAGTTAGGTCAGGGGTCAGGGGTTACCTCACCATCTCAGTACAGTTAGGTTAGGGGTCAGGGGTTACCTTTCCATCTCAGTAGAGCTAGGTTAGGGGTCAGGGGTTACCTCTCCATCTCAGGATTTTGTTAGATTAGGGGTCAAGGATTACCTCTCCATCTCAGTATATTTAGGTTAAGTTAGGTTAGGGGTCAGGGGTTAGCTCTCCATCTCAGTATAGTTAGATCAGGGGTCAAGGGTTACCTTTCCATCTCAGTATAGTTTGGTTAGGGGTCAGGGGTTACCTTTCCATCTCAGGATAGTTAGGTCAGGGGTCATGGGTTACCTCTCCATCTCAGTATAGTTAGGTCAGGAGTTACCTCTCCATCTCAATATAGTTTGGTCAGGGGTTACCTTTCCTTCTCAGTATAGTTAGGTCAGGGGTCAGAGGTTACCTCTCCATCTCAGTATAGTTAGGTCAGGGGTTACCTCTCCATTTCAGTATAGTTAGGTCAGGGGTCAGGGGTTACCTCACCATCTCAGTTTAGTTAGGTTAGGGGTAAGGGGTTACCTCACCATCTCAGTATAGTTAGGTCAGGGGTCAGGGGTTACCGCTCCATCTCAGTATAGATAGGTTGGGGTTCAGGGGTAACCTCTCCATCTCAGTATAGTTAGGTCAGGGGTCAGGAGATACCTTTCCATCTCAGGATAGTTTGGTTAGGGGTCAGGGGTTACCTTTCAATCTCAGTATAGTTAGGTCAGGGGTCAGGGGTTACCTCTCCATCTCAGTATAGTTTGGTCAGGGGTCAGGGGTTACCTCACCATCTCAGTATAGTTAGGTCAGGGGTTACCGCTCCATCTCAGTATAGATAGGTTGGGGTTCTGGGGTAACCTCTCCATCTCAGTATAGTTAGGTCAGGGGTGAGGAGATACCTTTCCATCTCAGGAGAGTTTGGTTAGGGGTCAGGGGTTACCTTTCAATCTCAGTATAGTTAGGTCAGGGGTCAGAGGTTATCTCTCCATCTCAGTATAGTTAGGTCAGGGGTCAGCGGTTACCTCTCCATCTCAGTACAGTTAGTTTGGGGGTCAAGGCTTACCTCTCCATCTCAGTACAGTTAGTTTGGGGGTCAAGGCTTACCTCTCCATCTCAGTATAGTTAGGTCAGGGGTCAGGGGATACCTCACCATCTCAGTTTAGTTAGGTTAGGGGTCAGTGGTTACCTCACCATCTCAGTATAGTTAGGTCAGGGATCTGGGGTTACCTTTCAATCTCAGTATAGTTAGGTCAGGGGTCAGGGGTTACCTCTCCATCTCAGTATAGTTTGGTTAGGGGTCAAGGGTTACCTCTCCATCTCAGTATAGTTAGGTTAGGGGTCAGAAGTTACCTTTCCATCTCAGTATTTTGTTAGATTAGGGGTCAAGAGTTACCTTTCCATCTCAGTAGAGCTATGTTAGGGGTCAGGGGTTACCTTTCCATCTCAGTAGAGCTAGGTTAGGGGTCAGGGGTTACCTCTCCATCTCAGTATTTTGTTAGATTAGGGGTCAAGGGTTACCTCTCCATCTCAGTATTTTGTTAGATTAGGGGTCAGGGGTTACCGCTCCATCTCAGTATTTTGTTAGATTAGGGGTCAAGGGTTACCTTTCAATCTCAGTATAGTTAGGTCAGGAGTTACCTCCCCATCTCAGTATTTTGTTAGATTAGGGGTCAGGGGTTACCTCTCCATCTCAGTATTTTGTTAGATTAGGGGTCAAGGGTTACCTTTCCATCTCAGTAGAGCTAGGTTAGGGGTCAGGTGTTACCTCTCCATCTCAGTATTTTGTTAGATTAGGGGTCAGGGGTTACCTCTCCATTTCAGTATAGTTAGGTCAGGGGTCAGGGGTTACCTCATCATCTCAGTTTAGTTAGGTTAGGGGTCAGGGGTTACCTCACCATCTCAGTATAGTTAGGTCAGGGGTCAGGGGTTACCGCTCCATCTCAGTATAGATAGGTTGGGGTTCAGGGGTAACCTCTACATCTCAGTATAGTTAGGTCAGGGGTCAGGAGATACCTTTCCATCTCAGGATAGTTTGGTTAGGGGTCAGGGGTTACCTTTCAATCTCAGTATAGTTAGGTCAGGCGTTATCTCTCCATCTCAGTATTTTGTTAGATTAGGGGTCAAGGGTTACCTTTCCATCTCAGTAGAGCTAGGTTAGGGGTCAGGGCTTACCTCTCCATCTTAGTATTTTGTTAGATTAGGGGTCAAGGGTTACCTCTCCATCTCAGTATAGTTAGGTTAAGTTAGGTTAGGGGTCAGGGGTTAGCTCTTCATCTCAGTATAGTTAGATCAGGGGTCAAGGGTTACCTTTCCATCTCAGTATAGTTAGGTCAGGGGTCATGAGTTACCTCTCCATCTCAGTATAGTTAGGTCAGGAGTTATCTCTCCGTCTCAGTATAGTTTGGTCAGGGGTTACCTTTCCTTCTCAGTATAGTTAGGTCAGGGGTCAGGGTTACCTTTCCATCTCAGTATTTTGTTAGATTAGGGGTCAAGGGTTACCTCTCCATCTCAGTAGAGTTTGGTTAGGGGTCAGGGGTTACCTCTCCATCTCAGCATAGTTAGGTCAGCGGTCAGGGGTTACCGCTCCATCTCAGTATAGTTTCGTTAGGGGTCTGGGGTTACCTTTCCATCTCAATATAGTTAGGTCAAGGGTCAGGGGTTACCTCTCCATCTCAGTATAGTTTGGTTAGGGGTCAGGGGTTACCTTTCCATCTCAATATAGTTAGGTCAGGGGTCAGGGGTTACCTCTCCATCTCAGTACACCAGAGTATGTCCTCCTTGTTGTCCATGTAAACAGGGAAGTGTTGATCCTTCCCCTGCTTCACTGAGTTAGAACGCGTTGTTATTGTACGCACCTTCCCAAACTACAACAGATAAATATAGGGTTCTGTTCAGGAGGGGACCCACACTCAATTTTACCTGTCCCAAATATAACCCAAAGAACAGAAATAGGACAGCACTACAGTGAATAAATGTATTGCCTCATGAACGTTAGGGGTATGAGCCCTTCTTCAATGGCTATCACTGTCACAACAACCAGACCTCACAGGTGGGCATCATGAAATATTCCCAGTCAGTACTGGCCCAATCATGGGATCCCAGCAGAGAGAGCTGTGGGGGAAACATGGCAATCAAATAAAGATCTACTGAACAAAAATATTAACACAACATGTCAATACATTTTTTCTGAATTACAGTTGATATGAGGAAATCAGTCAATTGAAATAAAATCATTAGGCCCTAATCTATGGATTTCACATGACTGGGAATACAGATATGCATCTGTTGGTCACATACATTTAAAAACTAAATGGGCCTCACAATGGGTCTCAGGATCTCGTCACTGTATTTCTGTGCATTCAATTGCCATCGATAAAATGCAATTGTGTTCGTTGTCCGTCCATGACTGTTCATGCCATAACACCACCGCCACCATAGGGCACCCTGTTCACAACGTTGACATCAATCAGCAAACCGCTCACCCACACAACGCAAAACACATGTTCTGCGGTTGTGAGGCTGGTTGGACGTACTACCAAATTCTCTCAAACGATGTTGGAGGCGGTTTATGATAGAGAAATGAACATTAAATTATCTGGCAACCGCTCCGGTGGACATTCCTGCAGTCAGCAAGCCAGTTGCACCTTCCCTCAAAACTTGAGACATCTGTGGCATTGTGTTGTGTGACAAAACTACACATTTTAGAGTGGCAAAATACAGGGGGTACTGGTACAGAGTCAATGTGGAGACTATATACAGGGGGTACTGGTACAGAGTTAATGTGGAGACTATATACAGGGGGCACTGGTACAGAGTCAATGTGGAGACTATATACAGGGGGTACTGGTACAGAGTCAATGTGGAGGCTATATACAGGGGGTACCGGTACAGAGTCAATATGCGGGGGCACCAGTGTCGAGGTAATTGAGGTAATATGTACATGTAGGTAGAGTTATTAAAGTGACTATCCATAGATAATAACAGAGTAGCAGCAGTGCAGAAGAGGGTGCGGGGGGGTAATACAAATAGTCTGGGTGGCCATTTGATTAGATGTTCAGGGGTCTTACGGCCCGGGGTTAGAAGCTGTTTAGAAGCCTCTTGGACCTAGACTTGGTGCTCCGGTACCGCTTGCCATGCGGTAGCAGAGAGAACAGTCTATGACTAGGGTGGCTGGAGTCCATGACAATTTTTAGGGCCTTCCTCTGACACCGCCTGGTATAGGTCCTGGATGGCAGGAAGCTTAGCCCAGGTGATGTACAGGGCCGTATGCACTACCCTCTGTAGAGCCTTGTGGTCAGAGGCCGAGCAGTTGCCACACCAGGCACTGATGAAACCCGTTAGGATGCTCTTGATGCCTGGCAACAGGTGATTTACCATCATGATTTTGGCGGTTGAAATACCTGGTAACAGGTGATTTTTCATCATGGTTGTTGAAATACCTGGTAACAGGTGATTTTTCATCATGGTTGTTGAAATACCTGGTAACAGGTGATTTTTCATCATGGTTGTTGAAATACCTGGTAACAGGTGATTTTTCATCATGGTTGTTGAAATACCTGGTAACAGGTGATTTTTCATCATGGTTGTTGAAATACCTGGTAACGGGTGATTTTTCATGATGGTTGTTGAAATACCTGGTAACAGGTGATTCTTCATCATGGTTGTTGAAATACCTGGTAACAGGTGATTTTTCATCATGGTTGTGAATGGAGCTCTTATGCTCACATATCCTTGTCTTGACGTTTGGTCTTACGTGCATAATAAAAGTTCCAGGAACACTACAGGAGATATACAACATTTTGGGGAACGTCCTATCCTGTTTCAGCATGACAATGCCCCCGTGCACAAAGCGAGGTCCATACAGAAACTATTTGTTGAGATTGGTGTGATTGGTGTGGAAGAACTTGACTGGCCTGAACAGAGACCTGACCTCAACCCTATTGAACACCTTTGGGATGAATTGGAACGCCGACTGTGAGCCAGGCCTAATCGGCCAACATCAGTGCCCTACCTAACTAATGCTCTTGTGGCTGAATGGAAGCAAGTCCCCGCAGCAATGTCCCAACATCTAGTGGAAAGCCTTCCCAGAAGAGTGGATGCTGTTATAGCAGCAAAGGGGGGACCAACTCCATATTAACTCCATATTAATGACTTTGTTTTTAGAATGAGATGTTCGACGAGCAAGTGTACACATACTTTTGGTCATGTAGTGTATGATCGACCTTGAAATAGGACCGTAGGTTTTTTGTAGTAGGTTCTAAATAGGCCAAACATTTAGGTAATTACATCATAATGTAATGCAATTGTGTGTCTGTATTAGACTGTCACCTCCACAGCTCTCTCTGTTGGGATCTCTTGATGATACTTACAGGGAATTTAGAATCATGCCACCTGTGTAGTATAGTTGTTGTGACGTTGATTGCAATTGCCTTGCATGCTAAAGAAGGGCTCGTACCGGAAACGTTCGTGCAGCAATACGAGATTATTCACTGGAGTCCTATTTCTGTTCATACACACAGACGCGTTACCTTGGCTGTGCGTCCGTGCTCCAGACAGTCTTGTAGTTCCAATCTATCATTCACCATGGCTGTGAGAGGACTGGACATAGACATGATTACTGTTACACTGCTCTTTCATCATTATTCTGGTTATTCTGATTCAGTGTGTCTTACCGCCCCATGCCCGGCAGGTTTCCCCAAAAGTATCTGGCGCGGTGAGCAGCAGACACTTCTTTGGCATCGATCATCACTGGGTTACACTGGAAAACACACACAGTTAGACAGTAATGTCCTCAGCAACACTCCACAGACAACAATGAATACATTATATACCTCTCATGGCCAAATGGGGGCAGCAACGCCCCACAGACGTCAATGATGTCGCTCTTGTTGCTGGTGATTCTCAGATCCACCTCTACGTAGACGACACCATTCTGTATACTTCTGGCCCTTCTTTGGACACCTTGTTAACTAACCTCCAGATGTGCTTCAATGCCATACAACTCTCCTTCCGTGGCCTCCAACTGCTCTTAAATGCAAGTAAAACTAAATGCATGCTCTTCAACCGATGGCTGCCCGCACCTGCCCGCCCGTCCAGCATCACTACTCTGGATGGTTCTGACTTAGAATATGTGGACAACTACAAATACCTAGGTGTCTGGTTAGACTGTAAACTCTCCTTCCAGACTCACATTAACCTGTTGTGACTAGGGGGCAGTATTTTCATTTTTGGGAAAAAAACGTTCCCGTGGTAAACGGGATATTTTGTCAGGACAAGATGCTAGAATATGCATATAATTGACAGCTTAGGATAGAAAACACTCTAATGTTTCCAAAACTGTAAAAATATTGTCTGTGAGTATAACAGAACTGATGTTGCAATCCAATCCGGAAGTGCCCCATGTTTTGAAAGCGCTGCATTCCAATGTGTCCCTATTGAGCAGTGAATGGGCTATCAACCAGATTACTCTTTTTCCGTATTCCCGAAGGTGTCTACAGCATTGTGACGTAGTTTTACGCATTTATGTTGAAGAATACCCGTAAGCGGCTACATTGCGCAAGTGGTCACCTGATGCTGCCAGAGAGATTCTCGCGTAAAATACAGAGGTAGCCATTACTCCAATCGGTCCTACTGAAAAACGAATTGTCCCGATGGATATATTATCGAATAGATATTTGAAAAACACCCTGAGGATTGATTATAAACAACGTTTGCCATGTTTCTGTCGATATTATGGAGCTAATTTGGAATATTTTTAGCCGTTTTCGTGACTGCAATTTCCGGGCGATTTCTCAGACAAACGTGAAGAACAAACGGAGCTATTTCGCCTACAAAAATAATATTTTTGGAAAAAAGGAACATTTGCTATCTAACTGGGAGTCTCGTGAGTGAAAACATCCAAAGCTCATCAAAGGTAAACTATATAATTTCATTGCTTTTCTGATTTCCGTGACCAAGTTACCTGCTGCTAGCTGGACAAAATGCTATGTCTAGCTTTGGCTGTAAAGCATATTTTGAACATCTGAGATGACAGGGTGATTAACAAAAGGCTAAGCTGTGTCTCAATATATTTCATTTGTGATTTTCATGAATAGGAATATTTTCTAGGGATATTTATGTCCGTTGCGTTATACTAAATTAGTGCCAGGCGATGATTACGCTCCCGCATGCGGGATGGGGAGTCACTAGAGTCACTACTACATCTCCAATCCAAAATTAAATCTAGAATCGGCTTCCTATTTTGCAACAAAGAATCCTTCACTCATACTGCCAAACATACCCTCGTAAACTGACCATCCTACCGATCCTTGACTTCGGGGATGTCATTTACAAAATAGCCTCCAACACTCTACTCAACAAATTGGATGAAAGTCTATCACAGTGCCATCCGTTTTGTCACCAAAGCCCCATATACTACCCACCACTGCGACCTGTACACTCTCGTTGGCTGGCCCTTACTTCATACTCGTCGCCAAACCCACTGGCTCCAGGTCATCTACAAGTCTTTGCTAGGTAAAGCCCTGCCTTATATCAGTTCACTGGTCACCATAGCAGCACCCACGCGCTCCAGCAGGTATATCTCTCTGGTCACCCCCAAAGCCAATTCCTCCTTTTCTTCCAGTTCTCTGCTGCCAATGACTGGAACGAACTGCAAAAATCACTGAAGCTGGAGACTCATATTTCCCTCACTAGCTTCAAGCACCAGCTGTCAGAGCAGCTCACAGATCATTGCACCTGTACATAGCCCATCTGTAAATAGCCCATCCAACTACCTCTTCCCATACTGTATTTATTTATTTTGCTTCTTTGCACCCAGGTATCTCTACTTGCTCATTCATCTTCTGTTAATTGATTTGCTAATTGAGTGACTATCAGTGACTGACATAAAAAGAGAAAAACTGCTAATGCACAACCACATTTATTCTATTGATTGATGCAACAGTAAGTTCAGACCCCGACTGAGTTATTCTTTGGTGGGAGAGGGGGGGATTGATCTGAAGGCCGCATATCACCATATCACCAGTTGCCCATCCCTGCTCTAGAGCAAATGCACAATCAACATTAATGTGTGTGCGTGCATGTGTGTGTACCTCGAGGAATCGTGAGATGTCTCTCTTGTCGCTGATCCCCATGGCAACGACGTTCTCAAAGAGCCAGAAGAATGGTCGGTGGTCGTCTGGTTTGGGACGGGCCTCGTGGAGCAGCCGGTAAAACTCAAAGAACAGCCGTCCAGTACCCTCTGTGGGGTGGACACAGACTTTATTATGAGGGACATTTCACAGGAAGATACTGAAGTAATGTGAGACACACCCACCGAAGAGTCCCTTCCTGGCGGGGTTGACGATGGACAGATCATTACAGGGACTTCCTCCAATCACCAGGTCAAACGGACCCCAGTCCTGGATCTACAGACAGAAAGTATGGTGTTAAGTCAGTAGCTTAGTCTGAACCAGACCACAGGACACTAGTCTGTGTCCTGTTTCTGTAGTGAGACAGCTTGATGTACAGGACACCCCCTGGACATGACACTAGCTACCTCCTGTTTCCATAGTGAGAATGTAAAGATGGTGCCAGAGGGGATGGCTGCCGTTTTATTGACTCTTAACCAACCGTGCTCTTTTGTTTGTTTTTCCGCATTATTTGTAATTTATTTTGTACATAATGTTGCTGCTACCATCTCTTATGACCAAAAATAGTTTCTGGAAATCACAAGATTACTCACCTTGGACTGAAAGAAGAATTTATCTTTAATGAGTCGGACAAGAATAACATACAGCTGGCGGGTTTTACACTGTATCGGCAGGATAGAACAGCAGCCTCTGGTAAGACAAGGGGTGACGGTCTATGTATATTTGTAAACAACAGCTGGTGCACGATATCTAAGGAAGTCTCAAGGTTTTGCTCACCTGAGGTAGAGTATCTCATGATAAGCTGTAGACCACACTATTTACCTAGAGAGTTTTCATCTGTATTTTTCGCAGCTGTTCACATACCACCTCAGTCAGAGGCTGGCACTAAAACCGCACCAAATGAGCTGTATTCCGCCATAAGCAAAGAGGAAAACGCTCATCCAGAGGCGGCACTCCTAGTGGCCGGGGTCTTTAATACAGGGAAACTTAAATCCGTTTTACCTGATTTCTACCAGCATGTTAAATGTGCAACCAGAGGGGAAAAAAAACTCTAGACAACCTTTACTCCACACACAGAGACGCATACAAAGCTCTCTCACCCTCCATTTGGAAAATCTGACCATAATTATATCCCCCTGATTCCTGCTTACAAGCAAAAATTAAAGCAGGAAGCACCAGTTACTCTGTCAATAAAAAAGTGGTCAGATGAAGCAGAGGAGGAAAGAGGAGGGAAGAGGTGGAGGAGGGGAGGAGAGGAAAAGAGGAGGAAAGAGGAGGAGAAGAGGAAGTTGGAAGAAGAGGAGAGAAGTGGCATAGGAGAGGAGAAGAGGAGGAGGGAAGGAAAGGAGGAGAGCAGAAGAGGAGAGAAGAGAGAAGACTCACGTGTTTGCGCGTGACGTTGCGTACGTCTCCAACATACATGATGGAACCATGGTGACGTACGATCCCCACGGTGATAGAATCCTCACACACCTCTGAAGCCACGTACCTGTCCACCTGAATACCTAGGTCCCTGAGCACCAACAGACCTACACACACACACACACACAGATACATTAAAGACACATATTCATATATAAAAAAAAATATATATTTTTTTTTAAATACACAAAAACATACCACACACACACACACACACACACACACACACACTGGTGTTCTGACCTGTGGCGATACCGTCGAACAGAGAGAGGACTCTGATTGGCTGTCTCCTCTCAGCTGCTACAGGAGGGTACAACCTGGCTGCCTCCTAGAAGAGGTTTGAGAGGGGGGAAGGATTCAATGTCATCCTTGTGATCCTCAGCCATAAAACATTTAGAGATGTTTACATGTTTTAATGTGTTGGTCTAAAGCAGGGGTATCAAACTGGTTCCCCGTTCCACATAACTGGTTCCCCGTTCCACATAACTGAACACATAACTGGTTCCCTGTTCCACATAACTGGTTCCCCGTTCCACGCACACCTTACTCAACTATGCAACTAATCAGCAAGTGTGCCAGGTAGTTGTTGGAAACCATATTTATGAAACTACTCGCTAATTCACAGGAGAGCCATTTGAAAGTAAAGTTTTTTTATCAGAAATGCCTTCTGGAACATGTGAACTTTTGTGTGTTTTAATAACAGACTTGAATGCCATCTGTAAATACAATTGTTAAATTATGAACCTAGTTGATTTAGCCACCGAAAAAGTCAGCAACCTTCCCACTAGCAATGATTGGCTGAGATAATGAGTGGGCTGGACATGCCGAGAGATGAGTTCGGATTGGTCTGCCATATAGCATGCTTCTGTCTATTTGAGTTGGTCAGCATGTGTAGGTAATCCTGTCTAACGCAGCTTTTTAAAAATGTATTGTGTAGTAAAACTTAACAGAAGACTCCAGTATGCAAGTATCCATTTCAATAGAATGTCACTGCAACAAGTGTTTGAGAACACTCTTGTCTGACTGTGCCAGAATGAAGAATAACTGATGAATTTACGAACACTCAACACCCGTTGAATATGGCCGGTGTCAGTAAACGTCGGCATAAAAGCTAATTAATAAAAGTTAATAAATTAATAAATAAATAATTAATAAATTGTTGCCGGGATCACAGTTACAGTCACCAACGCCCTGGATAACATGAAAACAGCCAACCCGGTCTCCTAGGGTGAGTAACATGATCAGAGTTTGGGTGGGGGGCTAAAGTTTAAGATTATTCTTATGGCATTGCACACGATCAGTGTGAACCAGAGTGACTTGACACAACGGGCCAAGCAAACTGTACAAACAGAAAATAGGTCATCCTGTCTAACGCTGCTTAAAAAAAATTGATTGCTTAGTAGAACTGCAGAAGTGTTGCTCTCCACTTTTAGAGTGTGAGGAAATGGAGAAAACACCTGCTTCAAACTAAGGGCAACCATGGCAACCGTGACAGAGAGGGAGAAGTGTACACCCATGAATACGGGTAAAATAGTTTAGATAGCTACATTTTCAGATATGACACGTTTCTAATTTTGTCAGAAAGTCATTTTCATTTAAAGATAAAGTGTACTGTTAGCTAGCTAGATAACGTTAGCTGATTGGCTAGCTAGCTAACATTACGTGGATGATCTGTGTAGTAATATTATTCGTACCTCAGAGCCATTTCCTTGGCTAGTTATAGCCTAATGTTAGCTGTCTAACATTGAACCTGGTTGGTTGGCTACCTGCAGATTCACGCTTTTTAAATATTTTTTATTTATTTAACCTTTATTCAATTTAGGCAAGCCAGTTAAGAATACATTCTTATTACAATGACGGCCTACCAACAGGCAAAAATCCTCCTGCGTGGACGATGGCTGGGATTGAAAATAAAACAATAAAACACACACATTGAGACAACACAACACAACACTACATAAAGAGAGATCTAAGACAATAACACAGCATGCTAGCAACACAATATGGCAGCAGCACAACATAGTAGCAGCACAAAACATGGTACAAACATTATTTGGCACAGACAACAGCAAAAAGGGCAAGAAGGTAGAGACAACAATACATCACAAAAAGCAGCCACAACTGTCAATCCATGATTGAGTCTTTGAATGAAGAGATTGATATAAAACTGTCCAGTTCGAGTGTTTGTTCCAGCTTGTTCCAGTCGCTAGCTGCAGCGAACTGAAAAGAGGAGCGACCCAGAGATGTGATGCTTTGGGGACCTTTGACAAAATGTGACTGGAAGAACAGGCGTTATACAGTTGAAGTCGGAAGTTTACATACACCTTCGCGAAATACATTTAAACTCAGTTTTTGACAATTCCTGACATTTAATCCTAGTAAAAATTCCCTGTCTTAGGTCAGTTAGGATCACCACTTTATTTTAAGAATGTGAAATGTCAGAATAATAGTAGAGAGAATGAAATATTTCAGCTTTTATTTCTTTCATCACATTCCCAGTTGGTCAGAAGTTTATATAAACTCAATTAGTATTTGATAACATTGCCTTTAAATTATTTAACTTGGATCAAACATTTTGGGTAGCCTTCCACAAGCTTCCCATAATAATTTGGGTGAATTGTGGCCCATTCCTCCTGACAGAGCTGGTGTAACTGAGTCAGGTTTGTAGGCCTCTTTGCTCGCACACACTTTTTCAGTTTTGCCCACAAATTTGCTATAGGCCACTCCAATACCTTGCCTTTGTTGTCCTTAAGCCATTTTGCCAAAACATTGGAAGTATGCTTGGGGTCATTGTCCATTTGAAAGACCCATTTGCGACTAAGATTTTACTTCCTGACTGATGTATTGAGATGTTGCTTCAATATATCCACATAATTTTACTGCCTCGTGATCTATTTTGTGAAGTGCACCAGTCCCTCCTGCAGCAAAACACCCCCACAACATGATGCTGCCACCCACGTGCTTCACGGTTGGGATGGTGTTCTTTGGCTTGCAAGCCTCCCCCTTTTTCCTCCAAACATAAAAATGGTCATTATGACCAAATAGGTTTATTTTTAATTCATCAGACAAGAGGATATTTCTCCAAAAAGTATGATCTTTGTCCACATGTGCAGTTGCAAACCATAGTCTGGCTTTTTTATGGCGGTTTTGGAGCAGTGGCTTCTTCCTTGGTGAGCGGCCTTTCAGGTTATGTCGATATAGGACTCATTTTACTGTGGATATAGATACTTTTGTACCTGTTTCCTCCAGCATATTCACAAGGTCCTTTGCGATTGTTCTGGGATTGATTTGCACTTTTCGCACCAAAGTACGCTCATCTCTAGGAGACAGAACACGTCTCCTTCCTAAGCAGTATGACGGCTGCGTGGTCCCATGGTGTTTATACTTGCGTGCTATTGTTTGACTCAATTGATGTCAATTAGCCTATCAGAAGCTTCTAAAGCCATGACATAATTTTCTGGAATTTTCAAAGCTGTTTAAAGGCACAGTCAGCTTAGTGTATGTAAACTTCTGACCCACTGGAATTGTGATACAGTGAATTATAAGTGAAATAATCTGTCTGTAAACAATTGTTGGAAAAATGTCTCGTGTCATATACAAAGAAGATGTCCTAACCGACTTGCCAAAACTATAGTTTGTTAACAAGAAATTTGTGGAGTGGTTGAAAAATGACTTTTAATGACTCCAACCTAAGTGTATGTAAACTTCCAACTTCATCTGTATGTGGAGGATGAGGGCTGCAGTAGGTATCTCAGATAGGAGGGAGTGAGGACTAAGAGGGTTTTATAAATAAGCATCAACTAGTGATGCTTGCAACAGGTATACAGAGATGACCAGTTTACAGCGCATAGAGTGCAGTGATGTGTCCAATAAGGAGCATTGGTGGCAAATCTGATGGCCGAATGGTAAAGCACATCTAGCAGCTCGAGAGCACCCCTACCTGCCAATTTATAAATTACGTCTCCGTAATCTAGCATGGGTAGGAGGGTCATCTGAATCAAGGTTAGTTTGGCAGCTGGGGTGAAAGATGAGTGATTACGATAGAGGGAACCAAGTCTAGATTTAACCGTAGCTAGCTAGCTACATGTCATAACAAAAGACTCCACTATGCAAGTATCCATTTCAATAGAATATGAATGATGTCACTGCGACAGCTACTGGCTATCTACTCTGATTTCAGAGCACTCTCGTCTGTGTGTCAGAGCGCAGAATAAATGTTGAATTTACAAACGCTCAACACCTGTTGAATATGGCCGGTGTCAGTAAAAGTTGGCAAAAAAGCGTTTGTTGCCAGCAGCACAGTTGTATTCACCAACACTCTGGATAACATAAAAACAACTTAACCAGCTCTGCTAGGGCGAATAAAATGGTCAGAGTGAGCTGTTCTCTCATTTCTGTCTGGAAGTAGCTAGCAAGCTATCAAACGTTAGCCAGTTAGCTTGGGTACTTGACTGCAGTTGTTAGGACAGAACGCTCGGATCAACCCTTAAAGGGCTGGGTGGGGCTAAAGCTTAAGAGGGTGTGAACAATGCTGAATGGGTGTAGACAAAGAAGAGTTCTCCAGTAGGCACCAAAACATTCAAAGGCAATTTTCTCAAAAATGAGGTTACAAGTTTATCAACGTTCAAAGCAGAATTAATTTCCCATTGTTCCTCAACTGTAGTGTATGATATACCCTTTTCTAGCTCTGAGACTCTACTTTCATCCAATGTAAAACAAAAACTGTTGCTAAATAAGACCGAATCGAGCTGATCGGTCACATATGTGGAACGAGGGGGACCAGTTATGTGGAACGGGGGACCAGTTATGTGGAACGGGGGACCAGTTATGTGGAACAGGGAACCAGTTATGTGTTCAGTTATGTGGAACGGGGAACCAGTTATGTGGAACGGGGGACCAGTTTGATACCCCTGCTTTAGACCAACACATTAAAACATGTAAACATCTCTACGTGACCTTTGACTTACAAATTCCTGTTCATGGTTGTTAGCGAAGAACACCTGTAGTCGTGACGGCCAGTCGTCGCGTCGTCGTAGTAACCCGTGTGTGTTGTGTGTTTCACACATGTAGCAGTTCCAGGGGTCCTCTCTGATCGCAGCTGACGCCGAACCCAAACCCACCAAAAGATCCACACACTCCACACAGAAACACCTAAACACACACACATGCACACAGACATCATAAAATGCAAGAATAGGAAATAGTCCTAGAGACAACAGAACTAGAATCTACAACAGAGAGGTATATTTTCTGGATGACCTAAATATTAACTGGCATTCATCAAGCCCTCAAGAAAAAGTTTCAAACAGTAACCAGTGCCTAAACCCTGGTTAAGGATATCAGTTAACCTACCAGTGTAGTTACAAACAGCACAAGAATGAAATCATCAACATGTATTGATCACATCTTTACTAAAGCGGCACATATTTCGCCTCAAGGCAGTATCCAAATCCATAGGATGTAGTGTTCACAGTATAGTAGCCATATCTATGAAAACCAAAGTTCCAAAGGCTGGGCCTATAATATTGGGTATAAGAGGTCATACATTACATTTTATAGTAATTCATATGTTGATGATGTAAAGAATATTTGTTATTCCAGTTACTAATAATCACTATGAAAATGTAAAAACTGTTAAATAAAAAAAATGTGACTAATTTCAGTAACCTAGGTGCATGTAGTGCACTACTTCACAGGAAAGACATTTGAACGTAAACTTTTATTTATTTATTTATCAATCAATATGTAAACTTTTTTTTAAATAATCTAAATGCTTTTTTTGGCGGAAATGCATTCTGGAAAATGTGAACTTTCATGTGCCTTAATAACAAACTTGTACGCCATCTGTAAATACGAATAAAATTGTTAAACTACAAGCCTAGTTGGTTTAGCCACAGAAAAAGTCAGGAACCTTCCCGCTAGCCATGATTGGCTGAGATAATGAGATAGATGAGTTCTGATTGGTCTGCCATGTAGCCTTCTGTCTCTAATATGAGCTGCTCAGTATGTGTAGGTAATCCTTTCTAACGCAGCTGTTTGAAAGACGTAGTAGAACTGAAAAGGTGTTGCTCTCCACTTTCTGGAAGACCGAGTTTTGAAATCAGTGGAATTAGAGAATGATAGCTAAGGAAATGGAGAAAATTCTGGCGTTTGATTGCAAATATGCAGACGGAGTCGAAAAGAGGCTGTTAAATCAAATTTTATTTGTATGAAACACCTGTCTCCATCTTACATCTTAAATCCCAGGCAACCATGACAGAGAGGGAGAAGCATCCATTCATGTATAAGGGTAACTTTATTTTATCTTTATTTAACTAAGCAAGTCAGTTAAGAACAAATCTTATTTTCAATGACGGCCTAGGAACAGTGGGTTAACTGCCTGTTCAGGGGCAGAACGACAGGTTTGAACTTGCAACCTTCCGGTTACTAGTCCAACGCTCTAACCACTAGTCTACCCTGCCGCCCCAAGATAAGATAGTCTAGCTAGCTACATTTCCAAAGTTACACGTTTCTAATTTTGTCAGAAAGCGTACCGTTAGCTAGTTAGTTAACGTAAACTGGCAGGCTCGCTAGCTGTGTGTATGATCAGTGTATATTATTCATATCTCAGAGCCATTTGCATTGCTAGTTATAGCCTAATGTTAACTAGCTAGCTAACATTGAATTGAACCTGTTTGGTTAGCTACCTGCAGATTCATGCAGGGTAGTAAAATTATGAGTTGGGATTATGGTTCATTGTTTAGCTAGCTACGTGTCTAAAAAAATACTCCACTATGCAAGTAACCATTTCCATAGACTGTTCATGATGTCACTACTCCAATTTCAGAACACTCGTCTGAGGGTGCCAGAGCACAGAATAACTGACAAATTTACAAACGCTCAACACCCCTTGAATATGGCCGGTTGGCAACAAAAAAAAGCATAATTTAAAAAGTTGGTAAAAAAAAGCGCACTTAAATTGTTGCTAGCAGCACTGTTGCAGTCACCAAAAACAGCCTAACCAGCTCTGCTAGGGTGAGTAAAATGGTCAGTGAGCTGTTCCCTCATTTTTGTGTGGAAGTAGCTAGCAAGCTAGCCAATGTTAGCCAGTTAGCTTGGTGCTTGACTGCTGTTGTGAGGTCAGGGCGTCCAGTGTGCGCTCAAATCAAATCAAATCAAATCAAATCAAATTTTATTTGTCACATACACATGGTTAGCAGATGT
This sequence comes from Oncorhynchus mykiss, assembly GCF_013265735.2. Taxonomy (NCBI): domain Eukaryota; kingdom Metazoa; phylum Chordata; class Actinopteri; order Salmoniformes; family Salmonidae; genus Oncorhynchus; species Oncorhynchus mykiss. Next base: position 2,136,077 of record NC_048572.1, read on the forward strand.
TAATGCAAGTGTTGCGAAATGCTTGTGCTTCTAGTTCCGACAATGCAGTAATAACCAACAAGTAATCTAACTAACAATTCCAAAACTACTGTCTTGTACACAGTGTGAGGGGATAAAGAATATGTACATAAGGATATATGAATGAGTGATGGTACAGAGCAGCATAGTCAAGATACAGTAGATGGTATCGAGTACAGTATATACATATGAGATGAGTATGTAAACAAAGTGGCATAGTTAAAGTGGCTAGTGATACATGTATTACATAAGGATACAGTCGATGATATAGAGTACAGTATATACGTATGCATATGAGATGAATAATGTAGGGTAAGTAACATTATATAAGGTAGCATTGTTTAAAGTGGCTAGTGATATATTTACATCATTTCCCATCAATTCCCATTATTAAAGTGGCTGGAGTTGAGTCAGTGTCAGTGTGTTGGCAGCAGCCACTCAATGTTAGTGGTGGCTGTTTAACAGTCTGATGGCCTTGAGATAGAAGCTGTTTTTCAGTCTCTCGGTCCCAGCTTTGATGCACCTGTACTGAGCTCGCCTTCTGGATGATAGCGGGGTGAACAGGCAGTGGCTCGGGTGGTTGATGTCCTTGATGATCTTTATGGCCTTCCTGTGACATCGGGTGGTGTAGGTGTCCTGGAGGGCAGGTAGTTTGCCCCCGGTGATGCGTTGTGCAGACCTCACTACCCTCTGGAGAGCCTTACGGTTGAGGGCGGAGCAGTTGCCGTACCAGGCGGTGATACAGCCCGCCAGGATGCTCTCGATTGTGCATCTGTAGAAGTTTGTGAGTGCTTTTGGTGACAAGCCGAATTTCTTCAGCCTCCTGAGGTTGAAGAGGCGCTGCTGCGCCTTCTTCACAATGCTGTCTGTGTGAGTGGACCAATTCAGTTTGTCTGTGATGTGTATGCCGAGGAACTTAAAACTTGCTACCCTCTCCACTACTGTTCCATCGATGTGGATAGGGGGGTGTTCCCTCTGCTGTTTCCTGAAGTCCACAATCATCTCCTTAGTTTTGTTGACGTTGAGTGTGAGGTTATTTTTCCTGACACCACACTCCGAGGGCCCTCACCTCCTCCCTGTAGGCCGTCTCGTCGTTGTTGGTAATCAAGCCTACCACTGTTGTGTCGTCCGCAAACTTGATGATTGAGTTGGAGGCGTGCGTGGCCACGCAGTCGTGGGTGAACAGGGAGTACAGGAGAGAGCTCAGAACGCACCCTTGTGGGGCCCCAGTGTTGAGGATCAGCGGGGAGGAGATGTTGTTGCCTACCCTCACCACCTGGGGGCGGCCCATCAGGAAGTCCAGTACCCAGTTGCACAGGGCGGGGTCGAGACCCAGGGTCTCGAGCTTGATGACGAGCTTGGAGGGTACTATGGTGTTGAATGCTGAGCTGTAGTCAATGAACAGCATTCTCACATAGGTATTCCTCTTGTCCAGATGGGTTAGGGCAGTGTGCAGTGTGGTTGAGATTGCATCGTCTGTGGACCTATTTGGGCGGTAAGCAAATTTGAGTGGGTCTAGGGTGTCAGGTAGGGTGGAGGTGATATGGTCCTTGACTAGTCTCTCAAAGCACTTCATGATGACGGAAGTGAGTGCTACGGGGCGGTAGTCGTTTAGCTCAGTTACCTTAGCTTTCTTGGGAACAGGAACAATGGTGGCCCTCTTGAAGCATGTGGGAACAGCAGACTGGTATAGGGATTGATTGAATATGTCCGTAAACACACCGGCCAGCTGGTCTGCGCATGCTCTGAGGGCGCGGCTGGGGATGCCGTCTGGGCAGTGAAGGAGAGACCGCATGTTTTCGTTGCAGGCCGTGTCAGTGGCACTGTATTGTCCTCAAAGCGGGCAAAAAAGTTATTTAGTCTGCCTGGGAGCAGGACATCCTGGTCCGTGACTGGGCTGGATTTCTTCCTGTAGTCCGTGATTGACTGTAGACCCTGCCACATGCCTCTTGTGTCTGAGCCGTTGAATTGAGATTCTACTTTGTCTCTGTACTGACGCTTAGCTTGTTTGATAGCCTTGCGGAGGGAATAGCTGCACTGTTTGTATTCAGTCATGTTACCAGACACCTTGCCCTGATTAAAAGCAGTGGTTCGCGCTTTCAGTTTCACGCGAATGCTGCCATCAATCCACGGTTTCTGGTTAGGGAATGTTTTAATCGTTGCTATGGGAACGACATCTTCAACGCACGTTCTAATGAACTCGCACACCGAATCAGCGTATTCGCTCTGAACGCTCCAAGAGTGAACTTCTCAGAATTTATGAACGGACAATCAAACAATGCTCTGAGTTTACGAACGATCAGAGCGCACTCCAGATTGAGTTTACAAACACACCCATTATAACCTTGGACCTCTCGGAGGTGGGGCTCCCATCTGGTGTGTAAAGTAGATGGAGCACTGAAGTAGGAAGCCACAGAATTTAGATGGGGAACCGTCATATTTATTCGGGAGGGACAAATGTGCATCGCTGACCTGAGCAAGTTCCTGAATGGACCATTGTGCTGGCTTCCTGGGTTGACTGGTTGTAGAGTATCCTCCACTAGTCCTCCGGACATGTTCGACACGTTGCACACTGCAAAGAGCCTCTTCTGCACAACTGGGGACGACGATACTGACTGGGGAAAGAACCTACTGCGGCTTGCGAAAGTATTCACCCCCTTGGCATTTTTCCTATTTTGTTGCCTTAGAACCTGGAATTAAAATGGATGTTTGGGGGGTTTGTATCATTTGATTTACACAACATGCATACCACTTTGAAGATACAAAATATATTTTATTGTGAATCAAGCAAGAAATAAGACAAAAAAACAGAAACCATGAGCGTGCATAACTACTCGCCCCCTAAAAGTCAATACTTTGTAGAGCCACCTTTTGCAGCAAATATTAGGTGCAAGTCTCTTGGGGCATGTCTCTATAAGCTTGGCACATCTGGCCACTGGGATTTTTGCCCATTCTTCAAGGCAAAACTGCTCCAGCTCCTTCAAGTTGGATGGGTTCCGCTGGTGTACAGCAATCTTTAAGTCATACCACAGATTCTCAATTAGATTGAGATCTGGGCTTTGACTAGGCCATTTCAATACATTTAAATGTTTCCCCTTAAACCACTTGAGTGTTACTTTAGCAGTATGCTTAGGATCATTGTCCTGCTGGAAGGTGAACCTCCGTCCCAGTCTCAAATCTCTGGAATACTGAAACTGGTGTCCCTCAAGAATTTCCCTGTATTTAGCGCCATCCATCATTCCACAACCTCTTTGGGATAGGGGACAGCATTTTCACTTTTGGATAAATAGCGTGCCCAATTTCAACTTCCTGCTACTCATGCCAAGAATATAAGATATGCATATTATTAGTATATTTGGATAGAAAACACTCTGAAGTTTCTAAAACTGTTTGAATCATGTCTGTGAGTATAACAGAACTTATGTAGCAGGCAAAACCTCGAGGACTAACCATTCAGAATAAAAAAATGTTTTTATTGGGGAACTAGATTTCTAAGGCACTTGTTTGCAGTTCCTACCACTTCCACTGGATGTCACCAGTCTTTGGAAATAGGTTGAGGTTATTCCTTTGTGAAATGAAGAAGTATGGCCATCTTGGAACAAGGTAACGTCATGTGTACTGTTTGAGAGTTGCGCAAGACTAAAAAAGTAGTGTTAGTTTGTTATCCTCCTGTATTGAAAACAGATAGACCCGTCTTCAATTTGATGGATTATTAACGTTTAAAAATACCTAAAGTTGTATTACAAAAGTAGTTTGAAATGTTTTGGCAAAGTTTACAGGTAACTTTTGAGATATTTTGTAGTGACGTTGTGCAAATTGGAAGCTGTTTTTTTCTGGATCAAACGCGCCAAGTAAATTGATATTTTGGATATATATCGACGGAATTAATCGAACAAAAGGACAATTTGTGATGTTTATGGGACATATTGGAATGCCAACAAAAGAAGCTCGTCAAAGTTAAGGCATGTTTTATATTTTATTTCTGTGTTTTGTGTGGTGCCTGCAGGGTTGAAATATGCTATTCTATCTTTGTTTACTGTTGTGCGATCATCAGATAATAGCTTCTTATGCTTTCGCCTGATTATTTTCCCCTACTTAGATGACAGCATTGATAGGATTGGCTCTGCTGCTTATGTTAGTAAGTTAGATTTGCTAAAAGGTTATTGGCAGGTGCCTCTGACCTCTCTGCTTTCGGTACAACTGCTAATTTCGTACAACACACTGTGATGCCCTTTGGAATGTGCAATGCACCTGCTACTTTTCAGCGGCTAGTTAACATTGTGTTTGCGGATGTGCCAAATTGTACTGCTTACCTTGACGATGTGGTGATTTATTTGTCTACTTGGTCTGATCATCTCGCCACCTTAAAGTGTGTTTCAGCAGTTGGAGAATGATTCCTTAACCCTCCATTTGGCCAAGTGTGAGTTTGGGAAGGCTACTGTGAATTACTTAGAGAAGCAGGTGGGACGAGATCAAGTGCACCCAGTTTCTGCAAAGTGGAAGCAATTGTTGCTTTTCCTGCTCCCACGACTCGCCTCCAATTGCGCAGTTTCCTGGGGATGGTAGGGTACTATCGTACATTCTGTAAGAATTTCTCTACGGTAGTAGCTCCCCTTACATTTCTGCTTAGTCCCAAAGTACCATTTAAGTGGTCCCAGGAATGTAACTATGCTTTTGAGTCCGCCACAGTGCTACTTTGTAGTGCCCCAGTGCTTTCCGCCCCCAACTTTGACAAATCTTTTAAGTTGTAGGTAGACGCTAGTAGTGGGGGTGGGTGCAGTTCTCTTGTCAGTTTCTTCTCCCGTAAGTTCAACTCGTGTCAGTCAAGATACTCCACAATTGAACAAGAGACACTGTATTGCCAGCTTTACAGTTTATAGAGGTATATGTGGGCTCCAGTGCCTTGCCTGTACTGGTCTTCACGGATCATAATAGTTTAGTGTTTCTAAAGCAGATGTACAATCAGAACCGCCACCTTATGTGGTGGGCTCTGATTGTACAAGGATACAATATACAGATTCACTATGTGAAGGGTTCGGCGAACGTGTTGGGTTTTGTAATTGCAAACTGGAAGTTTCCATGTTTTGGGGTGGGCGTGTTACGTTCCCCAGTTTCTGTGTTGTTGTGGGTTTGTATGTACTGTATGTGTATATATTTCAGGAAATGGCTTCCTGGATTCCCCCAAGTAGCTGATTGGTCAGCCCAATTGCGGATTAGTGGTCTGATCTCGCCCTCTCGTCAGGGGATACAGCTGTCGGCAATTACAAACTCCTTCTGCAGCTGGATAAAAGCTAGTGTTCCTTTGTTGCTCAGAGAGAGCTTCTTTGATGTCCTGTGTTGGTCGTTGCTCAGAGACAGTTTTTGTCAATTATTTTGTAGCCCTGTCCTGCTGAGTTATGTGTATGCAAAAAGGACTGTGTTTGTGATTATTGATATTGTTCACTTTACGTTAGTAATTATTCTGGTATTGTTCCCAGGGGGGAAGGCGAAGGCACCTGTGTTTAGGCAAGAGGCCTGGGGCATGCATATACCATTAGTATGTACGCTGTCTATGCACACTAGGTAAGACCTGGGCGGATCACCCCCTGTATTTTGATTAGCGCAACAGGTGGCGTTAAGAATAGGTAAGTAGTGGGTAGGCAGGTTAAGGTAGGAGAGGGGGCTCTTTAAAATGTACTTTCTTTGCTTTGGTTCCATCCAACCCTTTTCCCCACATTACCGTATTAAAGAAATAAATTCCCTGTAAACGGTCATATTCTCTGCCTCTGTCATCCTTACCTGCACCTACAATCACATACATCTTTCACTCCATGGGGAGTTGAGTGTAGCAGGGTGTTGCGCTCCCTCCAAGAGGTAACAGGTGTAGACAAAGAAGAGTTCTCCAGTAGGTGTACGAAAACATTTCAAGGGCCAATTTCTCAAAAGTGAGGTTACAAGTTCAACATCTTTCAAAGCATAATTATTTTCCCATTGTTCCTCAATTGTAGTGTATAATATACAATTTTCTAGCTATGAGTCTCTACTTTTATCCAATGTAAAAAACACAATTTCAAATGTTGCTACATAAGACCGAATCGAGCCGGTCGGTCACAAATTGTATGGCTGCACAACCGATTGGCAAATGTACTGCAAACTGAGAAGTCATGTGACTGAACTGAATAAAAAGAAGAAACTATTCTATGAAACAAAGATGAATGATAGTGTCAAAAGCATTGGAGCTTTTGATTTATGAAAAGTGAATGTGGAAGAGGGGAAATAATTATTGTTGTCTATCAACAATGACAAGCCACCTGGATCTGACAACTTGGATGCGAAATTACTGAGGAAAATAGAGGACGATATTGCCACTCTGATTTGCCACATCTTCAATCTAAGCATACTAGAAAGTGTGCCCTTAGACTTGGAGGGAAGCAAAATTCATTCCACTACCTAAGAATAGTAAACCCCCTAGAGAGAGTATAACTACACTAAATATAGTAGAAATACACTACATATAGTATAACTACAGTAGAGATAGAACTACAGTAAATATATTATAACTACAGTACACTAGAACTAGAGAACAGATAATTACGGTAGAGACAGAACTACAGTAGAGATAGTAGTACTACAGTAAATATAGTATAACTACAGTAGAGATAGTAGAACTACAGTAAATATAGTATAACTACAGTGGAGATAGTAGAACTAGAGTAGAGACAGAACTACAGTGGAGATAGTAGAACTACACTACATATAGTATAACTACAGTAAATATAGTAGAACTAGAGTAGAGATAGTATAACAACAGTAGAGATATAACTACAGTAAATATAGTATAACTACAGTAGAGATAGTAGAACTACAGTAAATATAGTATAACTACAATAGAGATAGTATAACTACAGTGGAGATAGTAGAACTACAGTAAATATAGTATAACAACAGTAAATATAGTATAACTACAGTAGACACTAGAACTAGAAAACAGATAATTACGGTAGAGACAGTATAACTACAGTGGAGATAGTAGAACTACACTAAATATAGTAGAACTACACTACATATAGTATAACTACAGTAAATATAGTAGAACTACAGTAGAGATAGTAGAACTACAGTAGAGATAGTAGAACTACAGTAAATATAGTAGAACTACAGTGGAGATAGTAGAACTACACTAAATATAGTAGAACTACACTACATATAGTATAACTACAGTAAATATAGTAGAACTAGAGTAGAGATAGTATAACTACAGTAGAGATAGTAGAACTACAGTGGAGATAGAACTACAGTAAATATAGTATAACTACAGTAGACACTAGAACTAGAGAACAGATAATTACGGTAGAGACAGTAGAACTACAGTAGAGATAGTAGAAATACAGAAAATATAGTATAACTACAGTAGAGATAGTAGAACTACAGTAAATATAGTAGAACTACAGTGGAGATAATAGTACAGTAAATATAGTATAACTACAGTAGACACTAGAACTAGAGAACAGATAATTACGGTAGAGACAGTAGAACTAGAGTAGAGATAGTATAACTACAGTAGAGATAGTAGAACTACAGTAGAGATAGTAGAACTACAGTAGAGATAGTAGAACTACACTAAATATAGTATAACTGCAGTAAATATAGTAGAACTACAGTAGAGATAGTATAACTACACTAAATATAGTAGAACTACACTAAATATAGTAGAACTACACTAAATATAGTATAACTACAGTAGACACTAGAACTAGAGAACAGATAATTACAATAGAGACAGTAGAACTACAGTAGCGATAGTAGAACTAGAATATAGTTGAACTAGAGTAGATATAGTAGAAATAGTCAAGTATGTGTGTGTGTATGCGCTGACCTGCAGCAGTTGTTGTTTCCACACATCAAGACCTCCCGTCCTCCACAGCAGATAGTGCAGTACGACTGGTATCCATCATCATCGTATTGGTACGCACACTCCAAGAAACAGTTCTACACACACCCACACACCTTTAAACTCCAAGAAACAGTTCTACACACACCCACACACCTTTAAACACCAGGAACAGTTCTACACACACCCACATACCTTAAACTCCAGGAATAGTTCTACACACACCCACATACCTTAAACTCCAGGAATAGTTCTACACACACCCACACACCTTTAAACTCCAGGAACAGTTCTACACACACCCACATACCTTAAACTCCAGGAAAAGTTATTAGGACAATACAAACTCTTACAGAGGGCGGGTCTGTTTACCTTGCAGCTCTGACACATGGCTCCGATGAAGAGAGGGTGTTCCAGAGAGACGTTGAGGCTACCACAGGAGATACAGATATCTACACACACACACACACACACACACACACACACACACATACAGAAGTCATAAAATGTTAGCAAGAAGTGGCAATAATAGAACTACAGTAGAGATAGTAGAACTAGAGTAGAGTTGGTAGACCTAGAGTTGAGACAGTAGAACTAGAGTAGAGTTGGTAGACCTAGAGTAGAGACAGTAGAACTAGAGTAGAGATAGTAGACCTAGAGTAGAGTTGGTAGACCTAGAGTAGAGACAGTAGAACTAGAGTAGAGATAGTAGACCTAGAGTAGAGGCAGTAGAACTACAGTAGAGACAGTATAACTACAGTAGAGATAGTAGACCTAGAGTAGAGACAGTAGAACTAGAGTAGAGATAGTAGACCTAGAGTAGAGTTGGTAGACCTAGAGTAGAGACAGTAGAACTAGAGTAAAGATAGTAGACCTAGAGTAGAGGCAGTAGAACTACAGTAGAGACAGTAGAACTACAGTAGAGATAGTAGACCTAGAGTATAAACAGTATAACTACAGTAGAGATAGTAGACCTAGAGTAGAGGCAGTAGAACTAGAGTAGAGACAGTAGAATTACAGTAGAGATAGTAGACTTAGAGTAGAGACAGTAGAACTAGAGTAGAGATAGTATAACTATAGCACACAGTATGTCTACAGTAGATACAGTAGAACTATAGTAGAGATAGAACAACAATGGAGATAGTAGAACTACAGTAGAGACAGTAGAACTAGAGCAGATAGAGTAGAACTACAGTAGAGACAGTAGAACTAGAGCAGATAGAGTAGAACTACAGTAGAGATAGTAGAACTAGAGTAGAGACAGTAGAACTATAGTAGAACTAGGATGGAGATTGTTGAACTTCAGTAGAGATAGAGATGTTTACCTTCCATGTTCCTGGTCTTCTGTCTGATCTCTTGGATGAGTCTCTCTGAAACACAACAACATCTTATGCCGAGTGTACACTACACAACTTTCAAAATCCTAACATCGCTGTGCCTCTCACTGTCTTGCCTGTCGTTTTTTTGTCTTGTCAATGTAGTGTTGCTCACACTAAACGATCTGGCACAGACGGGGTCACACATTACAAGATTCTTCACTTGATTCTGCATACCACAACGATGTCTTGCGAAAACAATGATGTGATGATGTTATAAGATTATTAACGTACAGTGCCTTGCGAAAGTATTCGGCCCCCTTGAACTTTGCGACCTTTTGCCACATTTCAGGCTTCAAACATAAAGAAATAAAACTGTATTTTTTTGTGAAGAATCAACAACAAGTGGGACACAATCATGAAGTGGAACGACATTTATTGGATATATCAAACTTTTTTAACAAATCAAAAACTGAAAAATTGGGCGTGCAAAATTATTCAGCCCCTTTACTTTTAGTGCAGCAAACTCTCTCCAGAAGTTCAGTGAGGATCTCTGAATGATCCAATGTTGACCTAAATGACTAATGATGATAAATACAATCCACCTGTGTGTAATCAAGTCTCCGTATAAATGCACCTGCACAGTGATAGTCTCAGAGGTCCGTTAAAAGCGTAGAGAGCATCATGAAGAACAAGGAACACACCAGGCAGGTCCGAGATACTGTTGTGAAGAAGTTTAAAGCCAGATTTGAATACAAAAAGATTTCCCAAGCTTTAAACATCCCAAGGAGCACTGTGCAAGCGATAATATTGAAATGGAAGGAGTATCAGACCACTGCAAATCTACCAAGACCTGGCCGTCCCTCTAAACTTTCAGCTCATACAAGGAGAAGACTGATCAGAGATCCATGATCACTCTGGATGAACTGCAGAGATCTACAGCTGAGGTGGGAGACTCTGTCCATAGGACAACAATCAGTCGTATATTGCACAAATCTGGCCTTTATGGAAGAGTGGCAAGAAGAAAGCCATTTCTTAAAGATATCCATAAAAAGTGTCGTTTAAAGTTTGCCACAAGCCACCTGGGAGACACACATGGTGGTGGCAGCATCATGGTTTGGGCCTGCTTTTCTTCAGCAGGGACAGGGAAGATGGTTAAAATTGATGGGAAGATGGATGGAGCCAAATACAGGACCATTCTGGAAGAAAACCTGATGGAGTCTGCAAAAGACCTGAGACTGGGACGGAGATTTGTCTTCCAACAAGACAATGATCCAAAACATAAAGCAAAATCTACAATGGAATGGTTCAAAAATAAACATATCCAGGTGTTAGAATGGCCAAGTCAAAGTCCAGACCTGAATCCAATCGAGAATCTGTGGAAAGAACTGAAAACTGCTGTTCACAAATGCTCTCCATCCAACCTCACTGAGCTCGAGATGTTTTGCAAGGAGGAATGGGAAAAAATGTCAGTCTCTCGATGTGCAAAACTGATAGAGACATACCCCAAGTGACTTACAGCTGTAAGGTATGTAATCGCAGCAAAAGGTGGCGCTACAAAGTATTAACTTAAGGGGGCTGAATAATTTTGCACGCCCAATTTTTCAGTTTTTGATTTGTTAAAAAAGTTTGAAATATCCAATAAATGTCGTTCCACTTCATGATTGTGTCCCACTTGTTGTTGATTCTTCACAAAAAAATACAGTTTTATATCTTTATGTTTGAAGCCTGAAATGTGGCAAAAGGTCGCAAAGTTCAAGGGGGCCGAATACTTTCGCAAGGCACTGTAGCTACAATGAGCTGTGGCTGAAAGCAGCCTTATAAACGTTTTCAGTCAGACATTCACAATTGCCATACAGAGGTGACATTTTTGAATTGAATGTTACCTGTGAACTTCAGAGCTGTAAGGATTTGACACTTTGGCTTTGGTTAAAGGCAAGTAAAAACGCATACTAGTAGTAGTCATGGCTCCTGCTCCAGAGTCTACACATTCTGGGTGATGCGAAACAACGTCATCATATCACTGGCATCTTCTCCTCGCGAGCTCTCATTGGCTATTGTTGATCACCATTTTCAAAACTTGTTCAAATCTAACATGTTTCAAAATATTGGGACGCCTGGGACTGCTCAAAGAAGTGATCAGTAGCCCTCAGATTGCGTCTCATTAACTGTTGTGAGTAGCCAATGACATCAAATCTAGCTTTATTTATACAGCTCATTTCAGACATGGAATGTAACGCAATGTCCTTAACAGGAAAAAACTAACAAAACACAGCAAACTAAAAGCTGAAATATTTACTACAAAAAAAAGCCTCCTGCGCAAAAGCAAAGTTTCGGTCCCCTCAGGTTCTCTGGACATGCCTCTTGGTCCCCTCAGGTTCTCTGGACATGCCTCTTGGTCCCCTCAGGTTCTCTGGACATGCCTCTTGGTCCCCTCAGGTTCTCTGGACATGCCTCTTGGTCCCCTCAGGTTCTCTGGACATGCCTCTTGGTCCCCTCAGGTTCTCTGGACATGCCTCTTGGTCCCCTCAGGTTCTCTGGACATGCCTCTTGGTCCCCTCAGGTTCTCTGGACATGCCTCTTGGTCCCCCTCAGGTTCTCTGGACATGCCTCTTGGTCCCCTCAGGTTCTCTGGACATGCCTCTTGGTCCCCCTCAGGTTCTCTGGACATGCCTCTTGGTCCCCCTCAGGTTCTCTGGACATGCCTCTTGGTCCCCTCAGGTTCTCTGGACATGCCTCTTGGTCCCCTCAGGTTCTCTGGACATGCCTCTTGGTCCCCCATCAGGTTCTCTGGACATGCCTCTTGGTCCCCGTTCAGGTTCTCTGGCAGCAATTCCAGATAATGGAGGCCTCTACATGCCTCTTGGTCCTAGACTTTGTGGTAGTTAAAAGGCCAGAGGACCTGAATGACCTACTGGGTACATGACTTAAAAGCATGTCTGACATGTATTGGGGCGCACAATCGTGGATTGATATGAAAACCAATAGAATAATCTTAAAATTAATTGTTAAACTCACAGGCAGCCAGTGCAGAGAACTTAAAATCGATGTAATGTGTGCTCTCTGTTCTGTGTTCCTGATCAGTACTCATGCTGCAGCATTCAAATCAAATCCCATTGTATTTGTCACATACACATGGTTAGCAGATGTTAATGCGAGTGTAGCGAAATGCTTGTACTTCTAGTTCCGACAATGCAGTAAAAACCAACGAGTAATCTAACCTAACAATTTAACAACAACTACCTTACACACATAAGTGTAAAGGGACAAAGAATATGTACATAAAGATATATATGAATGAGTGATGGTACAGAACGGCATAGGCAAGATGCAGTAGATGGTGTAGAGTACAGTATATACATATGAGATGAGTAATGTAGGGTATATAAACATAAAGTGGCATTGTTTAACTTCTTGGTGACTGCGGGCTGTAATATACCTTTTTGAATTTTTCGTCCGACGATTGCCTGGACCTGAACGCGTGTTTGTATTTGTTTACCAAAAGCGCTAACAAAAATAGCTATTTGGACATGATGAACACAGTACTACGACCCTTGGTAATAACCAGGTCCAGAGTATGGCTGTGGTTATGGGTGGGCCCAGTAAAAAGCCCCTTGGTAATAACCTGGTCAAGAGTATGGGTGTGGTTATGGGTGGGCCCAGTAGAAAGCCCCTTGGTAATAACCAGGTCCAGAGTATGGCTGTGGTTATGGGTGGGCCCAGTAGAAAGCCCCTTGGTAATAACCAGGTCTTTGTGTGGCTGTGGTTGTGGGTGGGCCCAGTAGAAAGCCCCTTGGTAATAACCAGGTCCAGAACATGGCTGTGGTTATGGGTGGGCCCAGTAGAAAACCCCTTGGTAATAACCAGGTCCAGAACATGGCTCTGGTTATGGGTGGGCCCAGGAGAAATCTCCTTGGTAATAACCAGGTCTATAGTGTGGCTGTGGTTATGGCTGGGCCCAGTAGAAAGTCCCTTGGTAATAACCAGGTCTAGAGTATGGCTGTGGTTATGGGTGGGCCCAGTAGAAAGCCCCTTGGTAATAACCAGGTCCAGAGTACGGCTGTGGTTAAGGGTGTGCCCAGTAGAAAGCCCCTTGGTAATAACCAGGTCCAGAGTATGGTTGTGGTTATGGGTGGGCCCATTAGAAAGCCCCTTGGTAATAACCAGGTCCAGAGTATGGCTGTGGTTATGGGTGGGCCCAGTAGAAAGCCCCTTGGTAATAACCAGGTCTATAGTGTGGCTGTGGTTATGGCTGGGACCAGTAGAAAGTCCCTTGGTAATAACCAGGTCTAGAGTATGGCTGTGGTTATGGGTGGGCCCAGTAGAAAACCCCTTGGTAATAACCAGGTCCAGAGTACGGCTGTGGTTAAGGGTGTGCCCAGTAGAAAGCCCCTTGGTAATAACCAGGTCCAGAGTATGGTTGTGGTTATGGGTGGGCCCATTAGAAAGCCCCTTGGTAATAACCAGGTCCAGAGTATGGCTGTGGTTAAGGGTGGGCCCAGGAGAAAGCCCCTTGGTAATAACCAGGTCCAGGACATGGCTGTGGTTATGGGTGGGCCCAGTAGAAAGCCCCTTGGTAATAACCAGGTCTATAGTGTGGCTGTGGGTATGGCTGGGCCCAGTAGAAAGTCCCTTGGTATTAACCAGGTCTAGAGTATGGCTGTGGTTATGGGTGGGCCCAGTAGAAAGCCCCTTGGTAATAACCAGGTCCAGAGTACAGCTGTGGTTATGGGTGGGCCCAGTAGAAAAACCCTTGGTAATAACCAGGTCCAGAATATGGCTGTGGTTAAGGGTGGGCCCAGGAGAAAGCCCCTTGGTAATAACCAGGTCCAGGACATGGCTGTGGTTATGGGTGGGCCCAGTAGAAAGCCCCTTGGTAATAACCAGGTCTATAGTGTGGCTGTGGGTATGGCTGGGCCCAGTAGAAAGTCCCTTGGTATTAACCAGGTCTAGAGTATGGCTGTGGTTATGGGTGGGCCCAGTAGAAAGCCCCTTGGTAATAACCAGGTCCAGAGTACAGCTGTGGTTAAGGGTGTGCCCAGTAGAAAGCCCCTTGGTAATAACCAGGTCCAGAGTATGGTTGTGGTTATGGGTGGGCCCAGTAGAAAGCCCCTTGGTAATAACCAGGTCCAGAGTATGGCTGTGGTTATGGGTGGGCCCAGTAGAAAGCCCCTTGGTAAAAACCAGGTCCAAAACATGGCTGTGGTTATGGGTGGGCCCAGTAGAAAGCCCCTTGGTAATAACCAGGTCCAGAACATGGCTGTGGTTATGGATGGGCCCATTAGAAAGACCCTTGGTAATAACCAGGTCCAGAGTATGGCTGTGGTTATGGGTGGGCCCAGTAGAAAGCCCTTTGGTAATAACCAGGTCCAGAACATGGCTGTGGTTATGGGTGGGCCCAGTAGAAAACCCCTTGGTAATAACCAGGTCCAGAGTATGGCTGTGGTTATGGGTGGGCCCAGTAGAGAGCCCTTTGGTAATAACCAGGTCCAGAACATGGCTGTGGTTATAGGTGGGCCCAGTAGAAAGCCCCTTGGTAATAACCAGGTCCAGAATATGGCTGTGGTTATGGGTGGGCCCATTAGAAAGCCCCTCGGTAATAACCAGGTCCAGAACATGGCTGTGGTTATGGGTGGGCCCATTAGAAAGCCCCTTGGTAATAACCAGGTCCAGAGTATAGCTGTGGTTATGGGTGGGCCCAGTAGAAAGCCCCTTGGTAATAACCAGGTCCAGAGTATGGCTGTGGTTATGGGTGGGCCCAGTAGAAAGCCCCTTGGTAATAACCTGGTCCAGAACATGGCTGTGGTCATGGGTGGGCCCAGTAGGAAGCCCCTTGGTAATAACCAGGTCCAGAGTATGGCTGTGGTTGTGGGTGGGCCCATTAGAAAGCCCCTTGGTAATAACCAGGTCCAGAGTATGGCTGTGGTTATGGGTGGGCCCAGTAGAAAGCCCCTTGGTAATAACCTGGTCCAGAACATGGCTGTGGTCATGGGTGGGCCCAGTAGGAAGCCCCTTGGTAATAACCAGGTCCAGAGTATGGCTGTGGTTGTGGGTGGGCCCATTAGAAAGCCCCTTGGTAATAACCAGGTCAAGAACATGGCTGTGGTTGTGGGTGGGCCCAGTAGAAAGCCCCTTGGTAATAACCAGGTCAAGAACATGGCTGTGGTTATGGGTGGGCCCAGTAGAAAGCCCTTTGGTAATAACCAGGTCCAGAGTATGGCTGTGGTTATGGGTGGGCCCAGTAGAAAGCCCCTTGGTAATAACCAGGTCCAGAGTATGGCTGTGGTTATGGGTGGGCCCAGTAGAAAGACCCTTGGTAATAACCAGGTCAGTCTATGTATGTTTTTCTATGTTGGGGTTTTGAGTTCAGCCTAGTATGGTTCTCAATCAGAGGCAGGTGTCGTTAGTTGTCTCTGATTGAGAATCATACTCAGGTAGCCTGAGTTTCACTTTTGGTTTGGGGGTGTTTGTTTTCCGTGTGTGTGTTTGTTGCCACACGGTACTGTTTCGGTTTCATTCGTTTCACGTTTATTGTTTTGTAGTGTTCAGTTTATGTCTTTAAATAAACGTTATGGACACTTACCACGCCGCGCATTGGTCCTCCGATCCTTCTCGCTTCTCCTCCTCAGAAGAGGAGGAGGAATGCCGTTACAACAATAGTTTAGATAAATCAGAAAAGCAAGAGGGGCAGTGCTGTGGTGGCCTACACTGGGTTATGGCCAGCACTGGTGGCTCACATTTAAACAGTATTGCATGATGCTCAAAAGGCCCAAAGTCGCAAAATGAAATGTCCTTACAGCTGAGAGAATTAGTGTAAATAGAGGATGTCCCTCCACCCTTTTCCCCTTTTCTGATGAGAAACATCCAATCAACTTCACGCACAGTAATGAGGTCATTCACAAGAAAGGTTTTACTAGTGATTGCTCTAACATTTAAAAGAACCATATTCAATGTGTGTGGGCCACTCTGCCCCTGGGGCATCTTTCTCAAGGTAACCAATGGAATAGAAAACCAAATGATTAACGTTCCAACCATGTTTTCTGACAGTCTCCAGTCTATCAGTAGCAGATAACAGTTTGTATGAACTCACTAGAAGACAAAGTTAAATGAACATAAATTAGGTCACTCACAATAACCATAGCGCCATTTCTACAGTTGATATATTGTTCTCTGTTGGTTTTTCTGACAGGGAGGACTGGAGCCCTACGAGACCCTGTCTGTCAGTCTCTAAAACAGGTTGATGTTGCTGGGACTGGAGCCCTACGAGACCCTGTCTGTCAGTCTCTAAAACAGGTTGATGTTGCTGGGACTGGAGCACTACGAGACCCTGTCTGTCAGTCTCTAAAACAGGTTGATGTTGCTGGGACTGGAGCCCTACGAGACCCTGTCTGTCAGTCTCTAAAACAGGTTGATGTTGCTGGGACTGGAGCCCTACGAGACCCTGTCTGTCAGTCTCTAAAACAGGTTGATGTTGCTGGGACTGGAGCCCTACGAGACCCTGTCTGTCAGTCTCTAAAACAGGTTGATGTTGCTGGGACTGGAGCACTACGAGACCCTGTCTGTCAGTCTCTAAAACAGGTTGATGTTGCTGGGACTGGAGCCCTACGAGACCCTGTCTGTCAGTCTCTAAAACAGGTTGATGTTGCTGAGACTGGAGCACTAGTTTTGGCTAGTTGATCTGGACATTTCAAGTTATAAATATCTCTCTACGGTCTGAAATGACTGACATGACAAGAGGAACTGATGAGGCAGTATCCACCTAGTGCATTCTACTATTACAACTTTAAAGAGTCGGACTGAGTAGAGACTTTAGCATGTGTGTGTTTACCTCTAGTCCCCTCATCGATGACCTCTCTGATCTTGGGTTTCTCAGCAACGTTCTTGCGGGGCCTCTTCGTCGGAGGGGGCGGGGTGTAAGCTTCCTCTGGCTCCACCCACATCTCAGGATACACGTCCTTATATGGGTGTCTCTCTTCTGGGGGGAGGGTCAAACAACAGGAAACACTTACTTATGTGTGTGTGTGTGTGTGTGTGTGTGTGTGTGTGTGTGTGTGTGTGTGTGTGTGTGTATGTGTACCATCAGGGGGGTCCAGACTCTGAGGTCCGCTGGGCAGGAAGCCTGTCATGGCCCATTCTATCAACTTCCTGTTCTGCTTCTGTAGCTCCGCCCCCCCACCCTCTGCATCATCACCACCATCACAAGAGGGGAGAGGCTTGCCGGCACGCTTGCTCGCCACCTAAACACACACACACACACACACACACACACAGTAAAAAAATTGACAACAGGGTTTCAGCATGCTTATAGGAAGGACATTCAACAAGCACAGCAATTACACAAATTACTGAAGACTGGCTGAGAGAAATTGATTATAAAAACAATGTGGGGGCTGTTTTATTAGAATTAGGTGCGGCTTTTGACATTATTGATCATTGTCTGCTGCTGGAAAAACGTATGAGTTCTGGCTTTACACCCCCTGCTATATTGTGGATAAAGAGTTACCTGTCTAACAGTAAACAGATGGTGTTCTTTAATGGAAGCCTCTCCAACATAATCCAGGTAGAATCAGGAATTCACAGGGCAGCTGTCAAGACCCATTACTTTTTTCAATCTTTACTAATGACATGCCACTGGCTCTGAGTGAAGCCATTCTGTCTATGTATGTGGATGACTCAACACTTCAGCTATTACTGTGAGTGAAATCACTGAAACACGTAACAAAGTGCTGCAATCAGGGAAAAGTATTTCTTGCCACTCATTCTGAAACTGACTGCAGCTCCTTAAGTTTTGCAGTGGGAAGTCGTTAGTACCAATTGGTCCTGAACAGGGCAGCATGGCTGGCCCTTAAATGTAGACGAAGAGTCAGCATGGCTGGCCCTTAAATGTAGACGAAGAGTCAGCATGGCTGGCCCTTAAATGTAGACGAAGAGTCAGCATGGCTGGCCCTTAAATGTTAGACGAAGAGTCAGCATGGTTGGCCCTTAAATGTAGACGAAGAGTCAGCATGGCTGGCCCTTAAATGTTAGACGAAGAGTCAGCATGGCTGGCCCTTAAATGTAGACGAAGAGTCAGCATGGCTGGCCCTTAAATGTAGACGAAGAGTCAGCATGGCTGGCCCTTAAATGTAGACGAAGAGTCAGCATGGCTGGCCTTTAAATGTAGACGAAGAGTCAGCATGGTTGGCCCTTAAATGTAGACTAAGAGTCAGCATGGCTGGCCCTTAAATGTAGACGAAGAGTCAGCATGGCTGGCCCTTAAATGTAGACTAAGAGTCAGCATGGCTGCCCTTAAATGTAGATGAAGAGTCAGCATGGTTGGCCCTTAAATGTAGACTAAGAGTCAGCATGGCTGGCCCTTAAATGTAGACGAAGAGTCAGCATGGCTGGCCCTTAAATGTAGACTAAGAGTCAGCATGGCTGGCCCTTAAATGTAGACGAAGAGTCAGCATGGCTGGCCTTTAAATGTAGACGAAGAGTCAGCATGGCTGGCCTTTAAATGTAGACGAAGAGTCAGCATGGTTGGCCCTTAAATGTAGACTAAGAGTCAGCATGGCTGGCCCTTAAATGTAGACGAAGAGTCAGCATGGCTGGCCCTTAAATGTAGACTAAGAGTCAGCATGGCTGCCCTTAAATGTAGATGAAGAGTCAGCATGGTTGGCCCTTAAATGTAGACTAAGAGTCAGCATGGCTGGCCCTTAAATGTAGACGAAGAGTCAGCATGGCTGGCCCTTAAATGTAGACGAAATAGTCTGCAAGGCTGGTCCTTAAATGTAGACGAAGAGTCAGCATGGCTGGCCCTTAAATGTAGACGAAGAGTCAGCATGGCTATCTCTTCTGCTGGAGGAGAGATTGACTTCATCACTGTTTGGCTTTATGAGAGGTATTGGCATGTTGAAAACACCTGTCTGTTTAAACTACTGGCACAGACCTCAGACACCCATGACTAATCCACAACACATGTCACCAGAGGTCTCTTCACAATGTAACAAGTGCAATGTAACAAGAATATTTAGACTTAGGGATGCCACCCATTAGATAAAATACCGAACGGTTCCATATTTCACTGAAATAATAAACGTTTTGTTTTCGAAATGATAGTTTCCGGATTCGACCATATTAATGACCAAAGGTGCGTATTTCTGTATGTTATTATGTTATAATTAAGTCTATGATTTGATAGAGCAGTCTGACTGAGCGTTGGTAGGCAGCAGCAGGCTCGTGAGCATTCATTCAAACAGCACTTTTGTGTGTTTTGCCAGCAGCTCTTCACAAGCACAGCGCTGTTTATGACTTCAAGCCTAACGGCTGGTGTAACCGATGTGAAATGGCTAGCTAGTTAGCTGGGTGTGCGCTAATAGCGTTTCAAACGTCACTCGCTCTGAGACTTGGAGTAGTTATTCCTCTGCAAGGGCTTTTGTGGAGCGATGGGTAACGCTGCTTCGATTGTGGCTGTTGTCGATGTGTTGCTGGTTTGAGCCCAGATAGGGGCGAGGAGAGGGATGGAAGCTATACTGTTACACTGGCAATCCTATAGTGCCTTTAAGAACATCCAATAGTCAAAGGTATATGAAATACAAATGGTATAGAGAGAAATAGTCCTATAAATACTATATTAACTACAACCTAAAATCTCTTACCTTAGAATATTGAAGTCTCATGTTAAAAGGAAACACCAACTTTCATATGTTCTCATGTTCTGAGCAAGGAACTCAAACGTTAGCTTTCTTACATGGCACATATTGCACTTTTACTTCTCCAAAACTTTGTTTTTTGCATTATTTAAACCAAATTGAACATGTTTCATTATTTATTTGAGGCTAAATTGATTTTTATTGGCGTATTATATTAAGTTAAAATAAGTGTTCATTCAGTATTGTTATAATTGTCAATATTACAAATAAAAATTTAAAAAATCGTCCGATTAATCTGTATCGGCTTTTTGTGGTCATCCAATAATCGATATCGATATCGGCGTTGAAAAATCATAATCGGTCTAACTCTAATCTAGACCCCTACAAATCAGCCGGGCTAGACAATCTGGACCCTCTCTTTCTAAAATTATCTGCCAAAATTGTTGCAACCCCTTTTACTAGCATGTTCAACCTCTCTTTTGTATCGTCTGAGATTCCCAAAGATTGGAAAGCTGCCGCGGTCATCCCCCTCTTCAAAGGGGGTGACACTCTAGACCCAAACTGCTACAGACCTATATCTATCCTACCCTGCCTTTCTAAGGTCTTCGAAAGCCAAGTTAGCAAACAGATTACAGACCATTTCGAATCCCACAGTACCTTCTCCGCAATGCAATCTGGTTTCAGAGCTGGTCATGGGTTTACCTCAGCCACGCTCAAGGTTCTAAACGACATCATAACCGCCATCGATAAGAGACATTACTATGCATCCGTATGCATCGACCTGGCCAAGGCTTTTGACTCTGTCAATCACAACATTCTTATTGGCAGACTCGACAGCCTTGGTTTCTCAAATGACTGCCTCGGCTGGTTTACCAACTACTTCTCAGACAGAGTTCAGTGTGTCAAATCGGAGGGCCTGTTATCCAGACCTCTGGCAGTCTCTATGGGGGTGCCACATGGTTCAATCTTCGGGCCGACTCTCTTCTCTGTATACATTAATGATGTTGCTCTTGCTAGTGGTGATTCTCTGGTACACCTCTATGCAGACGACACCATTCTGTATACTTCTGGCCCCTCTGTGTTAACTAACCTCCAGACGAGCTTCAATGCCATACAACTCTCCTTCCGTGTCCTCCAACTGCTCTTAAATGCAAGTAAAACTAAATGCATGCTCTTCAACAGATCTCTGCCCGCACCTGTCCGCCCGTCCAGCATCACTACTCTGGACGGTTCTGACTTACAATATGAGGACAATTACAAATAACTAGGTGTCTGGTTAGACTGTAAACTCTCTTTACAGACTCACATTTAGCATCTCCAATCCAAAATTAAATCTTGAATAGGCTTCCTATATCGCAACAAACTTACCCTTGTAAAACGGACCATGCTACCGATCCTCGACTTCGGTGATGTCATCTATAAAACAGCCTCCAACACTCTACTCAACAAACTGGATGCAGTCTATCACAGCCATCCGTTTTGTCACAAAAGCCCCATACACTACCCACCATTGCGACCTGTACGCACTCGTTGGTTGGCCCTCGCTTCATACTCGTCGCCAAACCCACTGGCTACAGGTTATCTACAAGTCTCTGCTGGGTAAAGCCCCGCCTTATCTCAGCTCACTGGTCAAAAATCTCTGTAGCTGGAGACTCATATCTCCCTGTCATGTTGTCTTGTCTCTGTCCTTTCCCTTCACCCTGTCTCCCTCTGCTGGTCGTGTTAGGTTACCTTTTCTCCCCCGCTTTCCCCCAGCTGTCCCTTGTCTCCTCTAACTACCCATTCACCCCGTTCCCCACCTGTTCCCTTTTTTCCCTCTGATTAGGTCCCTATATCTCTCTCTGTTTCTGCTCCTGTCCTTGTCGGATTCTTGTTTGTTTGTGTTTCATGCCTGAGCCAGACTATCGTCATGTTTGCTGTAACCTTGTCCTGTCCTGTCGGAATCTGCCTGTCTATCTGAGCCTACCTATGTTTTGTTATTAAAGAAGCTCTGTTTAAGTTAGTTCGCTTTTGGGTCCTCATTCACTCACCATAACAGAAGAATCCGACCAAGAATGGACCCAGCGACTTCGGATCCTCTCCACTCAGCCGTCGGGATCCAGGGAGCGATGCTAGGCAGACACGAGCAGGAAGTGTCTGCTGCTCGACATGCCGTTGAGACCCTGGCCGCCCAAGTCTCCAACCTCACAGAACAGGTTCACCATCTCCGCCTCGATCCACCGGCCACTTCCAGGGCTTTCGAATCTCCGGAGCCCAGAATCAATAACCCGCCGTGTTACTCTGGGGAGCCCACTGAATGCCGCTCGTTCCTCACCCAGTGTGATATTGTGTTTTCTCTCCAGCCCAACACTTACTCCAGGAGCACTGCTCGTGTCGCCTACGTCATATCTCTCCTTATTGGACGGGCTCGTGAGTGGGGCACGGCAATCTGGGAGGCAAGGGCTGAGTGTACTAACCAGTATCAGGACTTTAAGGAGGAGATGATACGGGTTTTTGATCGATCTGTTTTTGGGGAGGAGGCTTCCAGGGCCCTGTCTTCCCTATGTCAAGGTAATCGATCCATAACAGACTACTCTATTGAGTTTCGCACTCTTGCTGCCTCCAGTGGCTGGAACGAGCCGGCTTTGCTCGCTCGTTTTCTGGAGGGTCTCCGCGCAGAGGTAAAGGATGAGATTCTCTCCCGGGAGGTCCCTTCCAGCGTGGATTCCCTGATTGAACTCGCTATTCGCATTGAGCGACGGGTTGATCTGCGTCACCGAGCTCGTGGAAAGGAGCTCGCGTTCTCCGTTGCCCCCCTCTCCGCATCACTACCATCTTCCTCTGCCGGCTCGGGAGCTGAGCCTATGCAGC
Organism: Oncorhynchus mykiss; assembly: GCF_013265735.2. Lineage (NCBI taxonomy): Eukaryota > Metazoa > Chordata > Actinopteri > Salmoniformes > Salmonidae > Oncorhynchus > Oncorhynchus mykiss. The sequence continues at coordinate 2,158,762 of NC_048572.1, forward strand.
TGGGAGGTATCCGCATCTCGACTAAGGAGAGGGAACGGAGAATCACCAACCGCCTCTGTCTCTATTGCGGTTCTGCTGGTCATTTTGTCACTTCATGTCCAGTAAAAGCCAGAGCTCATCAGTAAGCGGAGGGCTACTGGTGAGCGCTACTACTCCTGTCTCTCCTTCAAGATCCTGCACTACCTTGTCGGTCCATCTACGCTGGACCGGTTCGTCAGCTTCCTGCAGTGCCTTAATAGACTCTGGGGCGGAGGGCTGTTTTATGGACGAGACCTGGGCTCGGGAACATGACATTCCTCTCAGACAGTTAAGGGAGTCCACGGCCTTGTTCGCCCTGGATGGTAGTCCTCTCCCCAGGATTCAGCGTGAGACGCTACCTTTAACCCTCACTGTTTCTGGTAATCATAGCGAAACCATTTCTTTTTTGATTTTTCGTTCACCTTTTACACCTGTTGTTTTGGGCCATCCCTGGCTAGTTTGTCATAATCCTTCCATTAATTGGTCTAGTAATTCTATCCTCTCCTGGAACGTCTCTTGTCATGTGAAATGTTTAATGTCTGCTATCCCTCCTGTTTCCTCTGTCTCTTCTTCACAGGAGGAGCCTGGTGATTTGACAGGGGTGCCGGAGGAATATCACGATCTGCGCACGGTGTTCAGTCGGTCCAGGGCCACCTCTCTTCCTCCACACCGGTCGTATGATTGTAGTATTGATCTCCTTCCGGGAACCACCCCCCCCCGGGGTAGACTATACTCTCTGTCGGCTCCCGAACGTAAGGCTCTCGAAGATTATTTGTCTGTAGCTCTTGACGCCGGTACCATAGTCCCCTCCTCCTCTCCCGCCGGAGCGGGGTTTTTTTTTGTCAAGAAGAAGGACGGGTCTCTGCGTCCCTGCATAGATTATCGAGGGCTGAATGACATAACAGTGAAGAATCGTTATCCGCTTCCTCTTATGTCTTCAGCCTTCGAGATCCTGCAGGGAGCCAGGTTTTTCACTAAGTTGGACCTTCGTAACGCTTACCATCTCGTGCGCATCAGGGAGGGGGACGAGTGGAAGACGGCGTTTAACACTCCGTTAGGGCACTTTGAATACCGGGTTCTTCCTTTCGGCCTCGCTAACGCTCCAGCTGTCTTTCAGGCATTAGTCAATGATGTCCTGAGAGACATGCTGAACATCTTTGTTTTCGTTTACCTTGACGATATCCTGATTTTTTCACCGTCACTCCAGATTCATGTTCAGCACGTTCGACGTGTCCTCCAGCGCCTTTTAGAGAATTGTCTTTTTGTGAAGGCTGAGAAGTGCACTTTTCATGCCTCCTCCGTCACATTTCTCGGTTCTGTTATTTCCGCTGAAGGCATTAAGATGGATCCCGCTAAGGTCCAAGCTGTCATTGATTGGCCCGTCCCTAAGTCACGCGTCGAGCTGCAGCGCTTTCTCGGCTTCGCGAACTTCTATCGTCGTTTCATCCGTAATTTCGGTCAGGTGGCAGCTCCTCTCACAGCCCTTACTTCTGTCAAGACGTGCTTTAAGTGGTCCGTTTCCGCCCAGGGAGCTTTTGATCTCCTCAAGAATCGTTTTACATCCGCTCCTATCCTTGTTACACCTGACGTCTCTAGACAGTTCGTTGTCGAGGTTGACGCGTCAGAGGTGGGAGTGGGAGCCATCCTTTCTCAGCGCTCCCTCTCTGACGACAAGGTCCACCCATGCGCGTATTTTTCTCATCGCCTGTCGCCGTCGGAACGTAACTATGATGTGGGTAACCGCGAACTGCTCGCCATCCGGTTAGCCCTAGGCGAATGGCGACAGTGGTTGGAGGGGGCGACCGTTCCTTTTGTCGTTTGGACTGACCATAGGAACCTTGAGTACATCCGTTCTGCCAAACGACTTAATGCGCGTCAGGCGCGTTGGGCGCTGTTTTTCGCTCGTTTCGAGTTCGTGATTTCTTATCGTCCGGGCTCTAAGAACACCAAGCCTGATGCTTTGTCTCGTCTCTTCAGTTCTTCAGTAGCCTCCACTGACCCCGAGGGGATTCTCCCTGAGGGGCGTGTTGTCGGGTTGACTGTCTGGGGAATTGAGAGGCAGGTAAAGCAAGCACTCACTCAAACTCCGTCGCCGCGCGCTTGTCCTAGGAACCTTCTTTTCGTTCCCGTTCCTACTCGTCTGGCCGTTCTTCAGTGGGCTCACTCTGCCAAGTTAGCCGGCCACCCTGGCGTTCGGGGTACGCTTGCTTCCATTCGCCAGCGTTTCTGGTGGCCCACCCGGGAGCATGACACGCGTCGTTTCGTGGCTGCTTGTTCGGTCTGCGCGCAGACTAAGTCCGGTAACTCTCCTCCTGCCGGCCGTCTCAGGCCGCTTCCTATTCCCTCTCGACCGTGGTCTCACATCGCCTTAGATTTTGTCACCGGACTGCCTTCGTCAGCGGGGAAGACTGTTATTCTTACGGTTGTCGATAGGTTCTCTAAGGCGGCTCATTTCATTCCCCTTGCTAAGCTTCCTTCTGCTAAAGAGACGGCACAAATCATCATCGAGAATGTTTTCAGAATTCATGGCCTTCCGTCAGACGTCGTTTCGGACAGAGGTCCGCAATTCACGTCTCAATTTTGGAGGGAGTTTTGCCGTTTGATTGGGGCTTCCGTCAGTCTCTCTTCCGGCTTTCACCCCCAGTCTAACGGTCAAGCAGAACGGGCCAATCAGACTATTGGTCGCATCTTACGCAGTCTTTCTTTTCGCAACCCTGCGTCTTGGTCAGAACAGCTCCCCTGGGCAGAATACGCCCACAACTCGCTTCCTTCGTCTGCGACCGGGCTATCTCCTTTTCAGAGTAGCCTCGGGTACCAGCCTCCGTTGTTCTCATCTCAGTTCGCCGAGTCCAGCGTCCCCTCCGCTCAGGCTTTTGTCCAACGTTGCGAGCGCACCTGGAAGAGGGTCAGGTCTGCACTTTGCCGTTATAGGGCGCAGACTGTGAGAGCTGCTAATAAGCGTAGAACTAAGAGCCCTAGGTATTGTCGCGGTCAGAGAGTTTGGCTCTCCACTCAGAACCTTCCCCTTAAGACGGCTTCTCGCAAGTTGACCCCGCGGTTCATTGGTCCATTCCGTATCTCTCAGGTCATTAATCCTGTCGCAGTGCGACTTCTTCTTCCGCGATATCTTCGTCGCGTCCACCCGGTCTTCCATGTCTCCTGTGTTAAGCCCGTTCTTCGCGCCCCCGCTCGTCTTCCCCCCCCCCCCCCCCCATCCTTGTCGAGGGCGCACCTATCTACAGGGTCCGTAAGATCTTGGACATGCGTCCTCGGGGCCGTGGTCATCAGTACCTAGTTGACTGGGAGGGGTACGGTCCTGAGGAGAGGAGTTGGGTTCCCTCTCGGGACGTGCTGGACCGTGCGCTGATTGATGATTTCCTCCGTTGCCGCCAGGTTTCCTCCTCGAGTGCGCCAGGAGGCGCTCGGTGAGTGGGGGGGTACTGTCATGTTGTCTTGTCTCTGTCCTTTCCCTTCACCCTGTCTCCCTCTGCTGGTCGTGTTAGGTTACCTTTTCTCCCCCGCTTTCCCCCAGCTGTCCCTTGTCTCCTCTAACTACCCATTCACCCCGTTCCCCACCTGTTCCCTTTTTTCCCTCTGATTAGGTCCCTATATCTCTCTCTGTTTCTGCTCCTGTCCTTGTCGGATTCTTGTTTGTTTGTGTTTCATGCCTGAGCCAGACTATCGTCATGTTTGCTGTAACCTTGTCCTGTCCTGTCGGAATCTGCCTGTCTATCTGAGCCTACCTATGTTTTGTTATTAAAGAAGCTCTGTTTAAGTTAGTTCGCTTTTGGGTCCTCATTCACTCACCATAACACTCCCTCACTAGCTTTAAGCGCCAGCTGTCAGAGCAGCTCACAGATCACTGCACCTGTACATAGCACATCTGTAAACAGACCATCTATCTACCTCATCCCCATACTGTATTTATTTATATATCTTGTTCCTTTGCACCAGAGTATCTCTACTTGCACATTCATCTTCTGCACATCTACCATTCCAGTGTTTAATTGCTATATTGTAATTACTTCGCCACCATGGCCTATTTATTGCCTTAACTCCCTTATCTAACCTCATTTGCACTCACTGTTTATAGACTTTTTGTTTTCTTTTGTTCTACTGTATTATTGACTATGTTTAGTTTATTCCATGTGTAACTCTGTATTGTTGTATGTGTCGAATTGCTTTGTTTTATCTTGGCCAGGTCACAGTTGCAAATGAGAACTCTCAACTGGCCTACCTGGTTAAATAAAGGTGAACATGTTTTTTTTAAATAAAGTTTAAAAAAATATATGTCTATGAATGTGTGTGTGAGTGCGTGTTTGCATGTGTGTGTACCTGTAGTGCCTCATATATGGCCCTCCTGTACATGGGCTGTTTGTTGTAGGTGGGCTGGTGGAAGGCTGAGGAGAAGGAGCTCAGCGGCATCAACTTCTCTACACACACCTGGAGGGAGAAAGAGATGGAAAGATAGTTGGAGTGAGGGAGGGAGGGAGGGATGTTTACAGTATTATAACAATCCTGGAGAGAGAGTTGGGTGTTTACAGTATTATAACACCCCTGGAAAGAAAGATGGGTGTTTACAGTATTATAACACCCCTGGAGAGAGATGGGTGTTTACAGTATTATAACACCTCTGGAGCGAGAGATGGGTGTTTACAGTATTATAACACCCCTGGAGAGAAAGATGGGTGTTTACAGTATTATAACACCCCTGGAGAGAGAGATGGGTGTTTACAGTATTATAACACCTCTGGAGAGAGAGATGGGTGTTTACAGTATTATAACACCCCTGGAGAGAGAGATGGATGTTTACAGTATTATAACACCCCTGGAGAGAGAGATGGGTGTTTACAGTATTATAACACCCCTGGAGAGAGAGATGGATGTTTACAGTATTATAACACCCCTGGAGAGAGAGATGGGTGTTTATAGTATTATAACACCCCTGGAGAGAGAGATGGGTGTTTACAGTATTATAACACCCCTGGAGAGAGAGATGGGTGTTTACAGTATTATAACACCCCTGGAGAGAGAGATGGATGTTTACAGTATTATAACACCCCTGGAGAGAGAGATGGATGTTTACAGTATTATAACACCCCTGGAGAGAGAGATGGATGTTTACAGTATTATAACACCCCTGGAGAGAGAGATGGATGTTTACAGTATTATAACACCCCTGGAGAGAGAGATGGATGTTTACAGTATTATAACACCCCTGGAGAGAGAGATGGATGTTTACAGTATTATAACACCCCTGGAGAGAGAGATGGATGTTTACAGTATTATAACACCCCTGGAGAGAGAGATGGGTGTTTACAGTATTATAACACCCCTGGAGAGAGAGATGGGTGTTTACAGTATTATAACACCCCTGGAGAGAGAGATGGGTGTTTACAGTATTATAACACCCCTGGAGAGAGAGATGGGTGTTTACAGTATTATAACACCCCTGGAGAGAGAGATGGGTGTTTACAGTATTATAACACCCCTGGAGAGAGAGATGGATGTTTACAGTATTATAACACACCTGGAGAGAGAGATGGATGTTTACAGTATTATAACAATCCTGGAGAGAGAGATGGGTGTTTACAGTATTATAACACCCCTGGAGAGAGAGATGGATGTTTACAGTATTATAACACCCCTGGAGAGAGAGATGGGTGTTGTCTTGTAACACTCTTCTTTTCTTCCTGGGGGATTCTAATTGAAGGTTCTATGGAAGGTTATGAGGGCTCTGAGTGAGGGTTAAAAAAAATGGAAAGTTCTGAAGGTTCAAAATAATTGAAAGTTCTGAGGGTTCCAAATAATTAAAAGTTCTGAGGGTTCTAAATAATTGAATGTTCTGTAGGTTCTAGGTGAAAGTTCTAACTGAAGCTGTCTGAGGGTTCTAACAAGGCATAATGCTATGCTAGGCTATCGATAAACTTACACAAATGCTTGTCTAGCTTTGGCTGTAAAGCATATTTTGAAAATCTGAGATGACAGGGTGATTAACAAAAGGCTAAGCTGGGTTCCAATATATTTCATTTGTGATTTTCATGAATAGGAATATTTTCTAGGGATATTTATGTCTGTTGCGTTATGCTAATTAGTGTCAGGCGATGATTACGCTCCCGGATCCGGGATGGGGAGTCACAAGAATAAGGGTTCCACTTGTGTTTCTGATTGTTCTAACTCACCACAGAGAACTTCCCGTCTCCGAACCACATGACCCAGCGTGTTCCCTCTGCTGCACGGCTCCTCCCACTCATCACCCAGGAGACGATGCGCCCAGGCCACCAGGAGAACCCACGCAGCTTCCCGAACACCAGACAGCCCAAACCAAACCCCCTACCATCCTATTATAAACACATGGTATACATTATAACACCAGACAGACCAAACCTCCTACCATCCTATTATAAACACATGGTATACATTATAACACCAGACAGACCAAACCCTCTACCATCCTATTATAAACACATGGTATACATTATAACACCAGACAGACCAAACCCTCTACCATCCTATTATAAACACATGGTATACATTATAACACCAGACAGACCAAACCTCCTACCATCCTAGGTCGTCATTGTAAATAAGAATTTGTTCTTAAGTGACTTGCCTAGTTAAATAAAGGTTACATTTTTTTTATACAATTACCTTGTACTCTGAATCTCTGGGTGTGGCCCGGTGGCCCCTGGCAACAGGCTCTGGCGTCATGGCGATGGTGGGAGAGGCGGGGTCAGTGTGTTGCTGGGGTGTGGGAGTGGCTAAACTGGCTGCTGGCTCCTCCTCCTTCTGAAACTCTGGCTCTGATAGGTTCTCCATCACGCTCATCACATCCTCTTGGTGGGCCCGCATTTCAGCCTGAAGAACACACATTATGAAAGGCATAAACACCAAGTATACACTGTGTATAAAACATTAAGGAAACTCTTTCCTAGACACAGACTGACCATGTGAAAGCTATGATCCCTGATTGATGTCACCAGTTAAATCCACTTCAATCAGTGTAGATGAAAGGGAGGAGACAGGTTAAAGAAGGATTTTGAAGCCATGAGTCATTTAAGACATGGATTGTGTATGTGTGCCATTCAGAGGATGAATAGGCAAGACAAGTGCCTTTGAACAGGGTATGGTAGGTGCCAGGCACACTGGTTTGAGTGTGTTAAGAATTGCAACGCTGCTGGGTTTTTCTCGCTCAACAGTTTCCTGTGTGTATCAAGAATGGCCCACCACCCAAAGGACATCCAGCCAACTTGACACAACTGTGGGAATTATTGAAGTCAAAATGGCCAGCATCCCTGTGGAATGCTTTTGACACCTTGTAGAGTCCATGCCCCAAACAATTGAGACTGTTCTGACCAACTTTCCAAAACTATCGTTTGTTAACAAGAAATTTGTGGAGTGGTTGAAAAACAAGTTTTAATGACTCCAACCTAAGTGTATGTAAACTTCTGACTTCAACTGTATCAAAGAATTTGCGAGGGCACTAGAACAAGTCTGCAGCACCCGGCCTCACCCTACTAGAATCTGAAGTCAAATGGCTACTGTTTGCTGAACATCTGGTGCTTCTGTCAACAACCAAGGAGGGCCTACAGCAGCTCCTAGATCTTCTCCACAGAATCTGCCAGACCTGGGCCCTGGCATTAAATCTCACTAAGACAAAAAATAATGGCGTTCCAAAAAAGGTCCAGTTGCCAGGACCACAAATACAAATTCCATCTGGACACCGTTACCCTAGAGCACACAGAAAACTATAGATACCTTGGCCTAAACATCAGCGCCACAGGTAACTTACACAAATCTGTGAATGATCTGAGAGACAAAAAATTATACAAAATATATACAAAATATACAACTGATAGGATTGATAAAGCATGGGCATGGGCTACAGGCCTAATGAGTTTTTCTCCAAAAGGATACAATTTAGAAACTTTAATTTTCTCGCAAGGACTTATATACAGGATACTAACTCAAGATCAAAACCTTTATTCCAAATCACAAGTCCATACCTAAAACCTTGATTTTGGACAAAATTACCTGAATGGACTATTACTACCAAGGATTATCAAGAAGAAAAAAAACTTCCAACAAACCAAAAAATGCAGTATAAACACAGCGGAACCTGGAAATACCATCCAGCACAAAACTGAGTGAGTAATGTTCAGTCTAAACTTACTTTTGAACACAAAAATGTAACCTTTTGGGATATAGGGCAGCATTTTCACTTTTGGATGAATAGCGTGCCCAGGGTGAACTGCCTCCTACTCTGTCCAAGATGCTAATATATGCATATTATTATTAGTATTGGATAGAAAACACTCTGAAGTTTCTAAAACTGTTTGAATGATGTCTGAGCATAACATAACTCATATGGCAGGCGAAAACCTGAGAAAAATTCAACCAGGAAGTGGGACATCTGAGGTTTGTAGTTTTTCAAAGCTTGGCTTACCGAATACACATTGAGATATGGATGAGGTTGCACTTCCTAGGGCTTCCACTAGATGTCAACCATCTTTTGAAACTTGAATGAGGATTCTACTATAAAGGAGGGGCTCATGAGACCTCTTTGAGTCAGTGGTCTGGCAGAGAGCCTTGGTCTCATGACGTGCGCTCCCGACAGAGTTACCTCTCATTCCAGCGCTTTTTCTGAAGGCAAAGGAAAATTATTGAAGTTTTATGTTAAAAACATCCTAACGATTGATTCCATACATCGTTTGACATGTTTCTAAAGGACTGTAACGGAACTTTTCGAGTTTTTGTCTGGAGGAAGTGCCTGCGCCTCATGAAGATGCATTACTGGGATGAACACGCTAACAACAAGTGACTATTTGGACATAAATGATGGAACTTTATGGAAAAAATCAGACCTGGGCCCTGTCGAACTGGGATTCCTGGGAGTGCCTTCTGATGAAAATCATCAAAGGTAAGTGAATATTTATGGTGTTGTTTCTAACTTTGTTGATTCCAAAATGGCGGATATTCCTCTGGCTGTTTTGGGCTCCGAGCGCCGTTCTCAGATTATGCTTTTTCCGTAAATGTAAAAAAAAAATCTGACACAGCGGTTGCATTAAGGAGAAGTCAATCTTTAATTCTGTGAATAACAGTTGTATCTTTTATCAATGTTTATTATGAGTATTTCTGCAAAATCACCGGATGTTTTGGAATCAAAACATTACTGCATGTAAGGCGCCAATGTAAACTGAGATTTTTGGATTTAAATATGCACATTATCGAACACAACATACATGTATTGTGTAACATGATGTCATATGAGTGTCCTCTGATGAAGATCATCAAAGGTTAGTGATTAATTTTATATTTATTTCTGCTTTTTGTGACTCCTATCTTTGGCTGGAAAAATGGCTGTGTTTTTTCGACTTGGCTGTGATCTAACATAATCATATGTTGTGCTTTAGCTGTAAAGCATTTTTGAAATCGGACACGATGGGTAGATTAACAAGATGTTTATCTTTCATTTGCTGTATTGGACTTGTTAATGTGTGAAAGTTCCATATTTCTAAAAAATATTTTGGAATTTCGCGTGCTGCCTTTTCAGGGGAATGTTGTCGAAAGGTTAAAGACAATTATCTCTAGCTAATTTTCTTATACAAAGCCTATAAATAAGGATACGAAGCTACCAAGCTGCTAGGAAAGAAACTGACTGAAATTAGCATTGAAGTGTGAAGTGAGAGGTGTGAAAACTCTTGAGCCTAACAATGGCAGGAGAGTTTCACAGCCCCCCCCCCCCCCAAATGCAGAGGCTTTTGAAGCTCCCTCCATCTGTGCAGAGGTCATTACAATACAGTACCCCATCTCTATTTTTAGCTGATATGCAACCAGGATACTTCAGTTGTAAATTACCTCTATAAGAAACAATATTGTTGCTTAGATCACATTAGAAGATATCCTCCTCAGAATCTCCAAAATAGAAAAGCCTCAGGACAACTTTGCATGGATGTCATATTTTACCTTTATAAAGGACCATTCGCCAAAACTGAAAAGATATAGTTAGCTAACAACCTCCTTTTTAAAGTGGAAAAGATGGTGGACAGAGACTTGCTAGCTACGTTAGCTAGCTAGCTGGGATTTTCTATAAGGAATCTGCCTCCCACAAAAAGCTTCTCTCAAGTGGGTGTGACACCTAATCCTGCTGCCGACTGCACTGCTGCTTGGATTCCACCTGGCGATCTCCGTCTGCCCTGACCTGTCTCCCCCTGTCTGGTACAGATACTCCCCCCTCTCTCCCGAGCTTTGCTCCAGCACACTAGCGCTGTTGGGGTGAGTGACTCTGAACTTACAAGTCGTTAAAAATTTTCTCTGGTGCTTTATGCTATTTGCCTCCTGCTTTGTTGATGATGATCTTGCTTTTTTACCCAACCGTAGGACAGACTGTTTGTTCCCACACTCGGGACTCTGACTCTCTATTGGTTACACAGACTCTTGGCCTCCCATCCTATTCTAACTACCTCTCGCCAGCTTTGTATTCATGTTATCTGATGAAATTGCTGTACAATATGATCTTAATGCCATCTAATGCAGAGTCAAATATTATAAATCAACACTGCAGAGCTCTCCCTGTCCTCTGCCGTGCCCTGATTGTATTACTGCTGATTATATCTGGAAATGTGCATGTACACTCTGGCCCATCTACTGTTGGTAGCCCCAATTCTGACTTGTGCTCTGATATCGGTTTCACTGATTTCTGCTCTCGTAAAATCCTGGGTTTTCTGTCGGAGAAAAGTCGGAGTCAGAGGCCGAACCTTCTCTTGTCTCTACTCCTCCCGTTATGGGGTCTGAGACGCCGAAGCTTCCCACCATTAGCTCTGACAAATTGAAAACTCTAGTCATTGGCGACTCCATTACCCGCAGTATTAGACTTAAAACGAATCATCCACTGTTTACCAGGGGGCAGGGCTACCGACGTTAAGGCTAATCTGAAGATGGTGCTGGCTAATGCTAAAACTGGCGAGTGTAGAGAGTATAGAGATATTGTTATCCACGTCGGCACCAACGGTGTTAGGATGAAACAGTCAGAGATCATCAAGCGCAACATAGCTTCAGCGTGTAAATCAGCTAGAAAGATGTGTCGGTATCGAGTAATTGTCTCTGGCCCCCTTCCCAGTTAGGGGGAGTGATGAGCTCTACAGCAGAGTCTCACAACTCAATCGCTCCCAAAAGATAGAATTTGTAGATAGTTGGCCCTCTTTCTGGGACTCACCCACAAACAGGATCAAGCCTGACCTGCTGAGGAGTGACGGACTCCATCCTAGCTGGAGGGGTGCTCTTATCTTATCTACCAACATAGACAGGGCTCTAACTCCTCTAACAGGGTGCAGGCCAGGCAGCAGGCTGTTAGCCAGCCTGCCAGCATAGTGGAGTCTGCCACTAGCACAGTCAGTGTAGTCAGCTCAGCTATCCCCATTGAGACCGTGTCTGTGCCTCGACCTAGGTTGGGCAAAACTAAACATGGCGGTGTTCGCCTTAGCAATCTCACTAGGATAAAGACCTCCTCCATTCCTGTCATTATTGAAAGAGATCATGATACCTCACATCTCAAAATAGGGCTATAATGTTAGATCCCTTACTTCAAAGGCAATTATAGTCAATTAACTAATCACTGATCATAATCTTGATGTGATTGGCCTGACTGAAACATGGCTTAAGCCTGATGAATTTACTGTGTTAAATGAGGCCTCACCTCCTGGCTACACTAGTGACCATATCCCCCGTGCATCCCGCAAAGGCGGAGGTGTTGCTAACATTTATGATAGCAAATTTCAATTTACAAAAAAAAAAATGACGTTTTCGTCTTTTGAGCTTCTAGTCATGAAATCTATGCAGCCTACTCAATCACTTTTTATAGCTACTGTTTACAGGCCTCCTGGGCCATATACAGCGTTCCTCACTGAGTTCCCTGAATTCCTATCGGACCTTGTAGTCATAGCAGATAATATTCTAATATTTGGTGACTTTATTATACACATGTAAAAGTCCACAGACCAACTCCAAAAGGCTTTCGGAGCCATCATTGACTCAGTGGGTTTTGTCCAACAAGTATCTGGACCCACTCACTGTCACAGTCATACTCTGCACCTAGTTTTGTCCCATGGAATAAATGTTGTGGATCTTACTGTTTTTCCTCATAATCCTGGACTATCGGACCACCATTTTATTACGTTTGCAATTGCAACAAATAATCTGCTCAAACCCCAACCAAGGAACATCAGAAGTCGTGCTATAAATTCACAGACAACACAAAGATTCCTTGATGTCCTTCCAGACTCCCTCTGCCTACCGAAGGACGTCAGAGGACATAAATCAGTAAACCACCTAACTGAGGAACTCAATTTCACCTTGCGCAATACCCTAGATGCATTTGCACCCCTAAAAACATTTCTCATAAGAAACTAGCTCCTTGGTATACAGAAAATAATAAACGGCTCTCTATCCACCGGATGTGTACCAAACTCACTAAAAATGGCAGTAATAAAGCCTCTCTTGAAAAAGCCAAACCTTGACCCAGAAAATATAAAAAAACTATCGGCCTATATCGAATCTTCCATTCCTCTCAAAAATTTTAGAAAAGGCTGTTGCGAGGCAACTCACTGCCTTCCTGAAGACAAACAATGTATACGAAATGATTACGTCTGGTTTTAGACCCCATCATAGCACTGAGACTGCACTTGTGAAGGTGGTAAATGACCTTTTAATGGCATCAGACTGAGGCTCTGCATCTGTCCTTCTGCTCCTAGACCTTAGTGCTGCTTTTGATACCATCGATCACCACATTCTTTTGGAGAGATTGGAAACCCAAATTGGTCTACACGGACAAGTTCTGGCCTGGTTTAGATATAAAGATATCAGTTTGTCTCTGTGAATGGTTTGTCCTCTGACAAGTCAACTGTAAATTTCGGTGTTCCTCAAGGTTCCGTTTTAGGACCACTATTGTTTTCACTATATAGTTTACCTCTTGGGGATGTCATTCGAAAACATAATGTTTACTTTCACTGCTATGCGGATGACACACAGCTGTACATTTCAATGAAACATGGTGAAGCCCCAAAATTGCCCTCGCTTGAAGCCTGTGTTTCATACATAAGGAAATGGATGGCTGCAAACTTTCTACTTTTAAACTCAGACAAAACAGAGATGCTTGTTCTAGGTCCCAAGAAACAAAGAGATATTCTGTTGAATCTGATAATTAATCTTACAGGTTGGTTGTACAGTCGTCTCAATTAAAACTGTGAAGGACCTCGGCGTTATTCTGGACCCTGATCTCTCTTTTGACAAATATATCAAGACTGTTTCAAGGACAGCTTTTTTCCATCTAAGTATCATTGCAAAAATCAGAAACTTTCTGTCCAAAAATGATGCAGAAAAATGTATCCATGCTTTTGTCACTTCTAGGTTAGACTACTGCAATGCTCTACTTTCTGGCTACCCGGATAAAGCACTAAATAAACTTCAGTTAGTGCTAAATACGGCTGCTAGAATCCTGACTAGAACCAAAAAATGTGATCATATTACTCCAGTGCTAGCCTCCCTACACTGGCTTCCTGTCAAGGCAAGGGCTGATTTCAAGGATTTACTGCTAACCTACAAAGCATTACATGGGCTTGCTCCTACTTATCTCTCTGATTTGGTCCTGCCGTACATACCTACATGTACGCTACAGTCACAAGACGCAGGCCTTCTAATTATCCCTAGAATTTCTAAGCAAACAGCTGGAGGCAGGGCTTTCTCCTATAGAGCTCCATTTTTATGGAATGGACTGCCTACCCATGTGAGAGATGCAAACTTTTGTGCCGTGGCGGAGATCTTTGTGGGCTATCATCGGCCTTGTCTCAGGATGGTAAGTTGGTGGTTGAAGATATCCCTCTAGTGGTGTGGGGGCTGTGCTTTGGCAAAGTGGGTGGGGTTATATCCTTCCTGTTTGGCCCTGTCCGGGGGTATCATCGGATGGGGCCACAGTGTCTCCTGACCCCTCCTCTCAGCCTCCAGTATTTATGCTGCAGTAGTTTATGTGTCGGGGGGCTAGGGTCAGTTTGTTATATCTGGAGTACTTCTCCTGTCCTATCCAGTGTCCTGTGTGAATTTAAGTATGCTCTCTCTAATTCTCTCTTTCTCTCTCTCGGAGGACCTGAGCCCTAGGACCATGCCTCAGGACTACCTGGCATGATGACTCCTTGCTGTCCCCAGTCCACCTGGCCGTGCTGCTGCTCCAGTTTCAACTGTGATTATTATTATTTGATTATTAGCCAGAAGAGGACTTTTTTATTTTTTTTTATTTTTTTATTTCACCTTTATTTAACCAGGTAGGCCAGTTGAGAACAAGTTCTCATTTACAACTGCAACCTGGCCAAGATAAATCATACCAGTGTGAACAGACAACAACACAGAGTTACACATGGAGTAAACAATAAAAAAGTGTCTGTGAGAGCCAGAAATCTTGCTTGTTTGTAGGTGACCAAATACTTATTTTCCACCATAATTTGCAAATAAATTCATTAAAAATCCTACAATGTGATTTTCTGGAATTTTTTTCTCATTTTGTCTGTCATAGTTGAAGTGTACCTATGATGAAAATTACAGGCCTTTCTCATCTTTTGAAGTGGGAGAACTTGCACAATTGGTGGCTGACTAAATACTTTTTTGCCCCACTGTAAATACGGCGCTGAGTTTTTAGGGTGTGCTTGTTTTGTTTTGAGATTCCAGTGTTCAAGACCGTTTGTTTATTGTGCAGAATATCTGATTGTCTCCTGTAATTCCACAGGCTCTGGCCATCTGGCCAAAATAACTCTCAGCTGAAGAGAATATCTGATTGTCTCCTGTAATTCCACAGGCTCTGGCCATCTGGCCAAAATAACTCTCAGCAGAAGAGAAGCAGCGATTTGCGAGGGCAACTTAAGATATGATGGCCAATGTGGAGACAGACCCAGAGGACCCCGATGTCTTTTTAATAACCTCCCCACCCTGGATCTTCCCTGGGTTTGAGGAGCTGATAACGTCAGCAGACCGGAGGAGAAGGGCCAATGGGGAGAAAAAGCACCGTCAGAACGAAAACCGGAGAAACAGTCCACAGCAGCCCTTCCGAGAGCATCCGATTGTGCAACAGACCAAAGACAATCACCTGCACATTAGAGACTATTTTCAGTGACTCTTCACACCTACTTGCACCAACTCCCACTCGCTCACCTTACATACAGTATACACACACAGAGAACATTACCCTCTTGCTTCTCTTTATTGGTATATTTTATAGAAATGTCTTGATATTGTGTAATTTTTTATAAATGTATTGCACTGTTGAGGAGAGCTTGGATTTTTTGGTTGTTTGGTTTGTTATTTCATTATTTTTTGGTGGAAGGTTTGGGATTTTACTAATGTATACCATTTCTATCTTCTTATTTAAAGCAGAGATTTTGTATTTTATAATTTGTTGACTTTTGAACACCTTTTGGTCGGGGGGCAATAAAGTGCAGTTGTATTTTTTTTGCTGTGAGAATGAAGGGAGGGTGGCTGTGAGAATGAAGGGAGGGTGGCTGTGAGAATGAAGGGAGGGTGGCTGTGAGAATGAAGGGAGGGTGGCTGTGAGAATGAAGGGAGGGTGGCTGTGAGAATGAAGGGAGGGTGGCTGTGAGAATGAAGGGAAGGTGGCTGTGAGAATGAAGGGAGGGTGGCTGTGAGAATGAAGGGAGGGTGGCTGTGAGAATGAAGGGAGGGTGGCTGTGAGAATGAAGGGAGGGTGGCTGTGAGAATGAAGGTAGGGTGGCTGTGAGAATGAAGTGAAGGTGGCTGTGAGAATGAAGGGAAGGTGGCTGTGAGAATGAAGGGAGGGTGGCTTTGAGAATGAAGGGAGGGTGGCTGTGAGAATGAAGGGAGGGTGGCTGTGAGAATGAAGGGAGGGTGGCTGTGAGAATGAAGGGAGGGTGGCTGTGAGAATGAAGGGAAGGTGGCTGTGAGAATGAAGGGAAGGTGGCTGTGAGAATGAAGGGAGGGTGGCTGTGAGAATGAAGGGAGGGTGGCTGTGAGAATGAAGGGAGGGGAACTCCACCCCCCCCCCCCCCACCCCCCCATTCAGCTGAAAAGTTGGCGCAGGGAATTCAAACATATTCTTTAGAAATATTTAACTTTCACACATTAACAAGTCCAATACCTCAAATGAAAGATAAACATCTTGTTCATCTACCCATCATGTCTGATTTTTAAAATGTTTTACAGCGAAAACACAACATATTAGACCACCACCAAATCAAAGGGAGAACCCAGCCATTTTTTCCAGCCAAAGATAGAGTCACAAAAGCAGGATTAGAGATAAAATGAATCACTAACCTTTTGAAAATCTTCATCAGATGACACTCATATGACATGTTACACAATACATTTATGTTTTGTTCGATAATATGCATATTTATATCCACAAATCTCGGTTTACATTGACACCATGTTCAGAACTGCCTCCAAAATATCCGGAGGAATTATAGAAAGCTACGCCAGATAACAGAAATACTCATCATAAACATTGACTAAAGATACATGTTCTACATATAATTAAATATACACTAGTTCTTAATGCAACCGCTGTGTCAGATTTTTAAAAACGTTACGAAAAAAGCCTAACATTGCAATAATCTGAGACAGCACTCAGACGTAAAAGTATTTCTCCGCCATGTTGGAGTCAACAGAAATACGAAATTACAACATAAATATTCCCTTAACCTTTGATGATCTTTCATCAGAATACAGTGCAAGGAGTCCTAGTTCCACAATAAATCGTTGTTTTGTTCCATAATGTCCAATACTAGTGTCCAACTAGCTGCATTTACTATCACTTTCAGCTCACGTGCCCAAAAACTGACTGCTGGTCCAGAACAACTCACACGAAAACTTCAAAAATATGCATTCCAGGTCGAATGAACTGGTCAAACTAAGTAGAGAATCAATCTTCAGGGTGTTATTTTCATATATATCCAATAACGTTCCAACCGGATCATACGTTTTCAGCTGCAGCCAAATGGAACGATGGTGGCACCCACAGAGAAATGCGCCACAGGAAAATGGCATTCTGTCGGGACACTGACTATTTCCCCTCCCATTCGGTCAAAGTTCCCAGCAAATGCTCCATTCCACTTTCTATTGAATGAGGACATCTAGTGGAAGGCGTAGGAAGTGCTACCAGATCCATATCTTGTTGGGAAAGGAAGGGGCGATGACGTCAAAGTTGACCCACATTCAGAATTTCACTTCTTGTTTGGAAGATTGCCTGACCTATGAGTTCTGTTATACTCACAGACATAATTCTAACAGTTTTATAAACTTCAGAGTGTTTTCTATCCAATAGTAATAATAATATATTAGCAATCTAGGACAGAGTAGGATGCAGTTCACTATGGGCACGCAATTCATCCAAAGTGAAAATACTGCCCCCTATCCTCAACCAGTTTTAAAACATTAAACAATGAATTTAAAGTACACTTTTAATAAGTGTATTGACTTAAGATATAATAGAAAATCCATCTGGTATTTGAAGTATGTTATGTGAATTTTTGGGATATTTAAGTATACTGTAATATATAAAAAATACATATATTTTTTTTTTGCTGCCTAACAAAGTCACACACACACACATACACCACCCCACCTCCCCTTCCCCAAAACGTGTGTAAATATTGGATTATAAATTGTGCCTTCCTGCATTATACTTATGCTAAAATCTTCATTATATTCTACTGCCATTTACAACGATGTATACAGTACAACTAATACAACTTGGAAATTCATACTGATCAGAATAACAACATGTTTCACTTACACACCAGACATCAGAGCTCAGAAACTCTCTCTCTCTATCTCTCTGTCTGTAATTGGTCAGTAGTGAGGTGTGTGATTTACACAGACAACTATTTGACTGAACATATGTTCTAATGAAACGCACACACAAACTCTCCCTCCCCTGTCTGTGCAGTTTGAGCAGGTAGTTAATATATTGGGTTGTGAATGAGACGGCTGTATTGTAGAGGACTGAGACCACAGCTGGCTGCAATACTACACCACTGTATCTGGAACTAGTTAACCTCACATACACACACGTAAGTACTCTCAATCCCTTCCTCTCTCCCTCCTCTCCCTCTCTCTCTCCCTCCTCTTCCTCTTTCTCTCCCTCTATCTCTCCCTCCTCCCTCTCTCTCCTACCTCTCTACTCCAGCAGTTGATCCACTTGTCTCTCTGTCTCCTGCTGATGTAAAAAGGATCTCCAGCCTGAAAGGTCTCTCTGGGAACCGGCCTTCTGCGCAGCCTGCTGCCTTCCCCCTGCACACACACACACGCATGTTAGCTACTTTTGTCTGTCTGTCTGTCTGTCTGTCTGTCTGTCTGCCTGCCTGCCTGCCTGCCTGCCTGTCTGTTTGCCTGTTTGCCTGTCTGTCTTTGCTGAATGACCATCTTATTGTTATTGTTATTCAGGCACGCTAAGTGGAGTCCTTGCCTCCATGTTGGGGTCCTTCGGCTCCAGAGGCTCCATTTTCCGCCTGCCACGTTTTCTGCGAGGGGAGGGGTCAACTTCCTCTGGGGGTGTGGGGGGTGCCATCTCACACGAGTCCTGGAGAGAGAGAGAGAGAGACACAGAGGTTGAAAAATAAAGACTGAACTTTAACCAATGACCACTAACAAATAACAGGGTTTTAATAATCAGGTGAGTGCTTCTGTGAGTGTGAGAGTTTTAACACCAGACTGAGACTGCCTCATATTAACAACAGCTATTTAACAACAGCTGTTAACAACAGTGTTCAATGAGGCTAGATGATATTAGCACTACAACAGTGTTCAATGAGGATAGATGCTATTAGCGCTTCAACAGTGTTCAATGAGGCTGGATGCTATTAGTGTTACAACAGTGTTCAATCAATCAAGCTAGCTGCTATTAGCACTACAACAGTGTTCAAGGAGGCTAGATGCTACTAGCGTTACAAGTGTTCAATCAAGCTAGCTGCTATTAGCACTACAACAGTGTTCAAGGAGGCTAGATGCTACTAGAGTTACAAGTGTTCAATCAAGCTAGCTGCTATTAGCGATACAACAGTATTCAATGAAGCTAGCTGCTATTAGCATTACCTGTTCAATGAAGCTAAATTATATTAGTGTTACAACAGTGTTCAATGTAGCCAGTTGCTATTAGGATTACAATAGTGTGCAATGAAACTAGCTGCTGTTAGCGTTTCTACAGTGTTCAATTAAGCTAGCTGCTATTAGTGTTAGAACTGAGTTCAATTAAACCTATTGCTATTACCATTAGGCTACTGTGTTAGTACAAAACAGTTTCTAATGAAGCTAACCATGTAATGCTAAAATAGCATGGTGTGTTTAATAAAGCAAGCCATTCATAAAATCACGACCAAGTTAAACAAGGTGCTAATATTATGCTAGGCTGCTAACAGGCTAGCTGGGTTTAACGATCCTATCAGCTAATCAGATCACTGTGTTAAAACAATAGTATCTAACATGTGACAAATACAATTTGATTTGATAACTAGCATACTGAAACAACACTGTATTTAATGATGCTAGAAGCAAAAATATATGGCTGCTCTAACAGTCTAGCAGTTTTTATAGGTGTCGCTAACAAGCAAGCAGGTTAGTTTATAGGCGTGTCGCTAGCAGGCTAACGGGATAGAAGGCTAACAGGCTTCCAGGCTAACAGGCTAAGTTTATAGGTGTGTCGTTAATAAGGAGTCTGTGAGTCCGGAGCTCAAAGGCTACACTAATGAGCTCTCAGAGACTCACAGACCATAATGAACAGGTGAGAAGCTCCATAAAACACATTAAACAGTGGAGACCATGTGCCCCTGGAAACACACACACACACACACACACACACACACACACACACACACACACACACACACACACACACACACACACACACACACACACACACACACACACACACACACTATCTTTCTCCATTCTCATCTCACACACTGGTAGTGGTACACATTGCAGCAAGAAACCTCATGTAAGCTTCCAGAAATATTGCCTATTCTTTAGCTCAGTAGGCTAACATGGTCTTAGGCAGGTGTATGCCATCTGTAAATATGAATACAATTGTTAAATTACGAGTCTAGATGGTTTAGCCATGGAGAAGGCAGCAACCTTCCCGCTAGCCATAACTGGCTGAGATAATGAGTAGGCTGGACATGCCGATAGATGAGTTCGGATTGGTCTGCCATGTAGCAGGCTTCTGTCTATAATATGAGCTGGTCAGTATGTGTAGGTAATCCTTTCTAACGCAGATATTTTTGAAAGACCTCACAAAGTAGAACTTCATAAGTGTTGCTCTCCACTACCTGCCGGCGCCGACAGAGATGGCCGCCTCGCTTCGCGTTCCTAGGAAACTATGCAGTGTTTTGTTTTTTTACGTGTTATTTCTTACATTAGTACCCCAGGTCATCTTAGGTTTCATTACATACAGTCGAGAAGAACTACTGAATATAAGATCAGCGTCAACTCACCATCAGTACGACCAAGAATATGTTTTTCGCGACGCGGATCCTGTGTTCTGCCTTTCACCCAGGACAACGGAATGGATCCCATGCAGCGACCCAAAAAAACGACTCCGAAAAAGAGGGAAACGAGGCGGCCTTCTGGTCAGACTCCGGAGACGGGCACATCGTGCACCACTCCCTAGCATTCTTCTCGCCAATGTCCAGTCTCTTGACAACAAGGTTGATGAAATCCGAGCAAGGGTAGCATTCCAGAGGGACATCAGAGACTGTAACGTTCTTTGCTTCACGGAAACATGGCTCACTGGAGAGACGCTATCGGAGGCGGTGCAGCCAGCGGGTTTCTCCACGCATCGCGCCGACAGAAACAAACATATTTCTGGTAAGAAGAGGGGCGGGGGCGTATGCCTTATGGCTAACGAGACATGGTGTGATGAAAGAAACATACAGGAACTCAAATCCTTCTGTTCACCTATTTAGAATTCCTCACAATCAAATGTAGACCGCATTATCTACCAAGAGAATTCTCTTCGATTATAATCACAGCCGTAAATATCCCCCCCCCCCAAGCAGACACACCGATGGCTCTGAACAAACTTTATTTGACTCTTTGCAAACTGGAATCCATTTATCCGGAGGCTGCATTCATTGTAGCTGGGGATTTTAACAAGGCTAATCTGAAAACAAGACTCCCTAAATTTTATCAGCATATCGATTGCGCAACCAGGGGTGGAAAAACCTTGGATCATTGTTACTCTAACTTCCGCGACGCATATAAGGCCCTGCCCCGCCCTCCTTTCGGAAAAGCTGACCACGACTCCATTTTGTTGATCCCTGCCTACAGACAGAAACTAAAACAAGAGGCTCCCACGCTGAGGTCTGTCCAACGCTGGTCCGACCAAGCTGACTCCACACTCCAAGACTGCTTCCATCGCGTGGACTGGGACATGTTTCGTATTGCGTCAGATAACAATATTGACAAATACGCTGATTCGGTGTGCGAGTTCATTAGAACGTGCGTTGAAGATGTCGTTCCCATAGCAACGATTAAAATATTCCCTAACCAGAAACCGTGGATTGATGGCAGCATTCACGTGAAACTGAAAGCGCGAACCACTGCTTTTAATCAGGGCAAGGTGACTGGTAACATGACCGAATACAAACAGTGCAGCTATTCCCTCCGCAAGGCTATCAAACAAGCTAAGCGTCAGTACAGAGACAAAGTAGAATCTCAATTCAACGGCTCAGACACAAGAGGCATGTGGCAGGGTCTACAGTCAATCACGGACTACAAGATGAAATCCAGCCCAGTCAGAGACCAGGATGTCCTGCTTCCAGGCAGACTAAATAACTTTTTTGCCCGCTTTGAGGACAATACAGTGCCACTGACACGGCCTGCAACGAAAACATGCGGACTCTCCTTCACTGCAGCCGAGGTGAGTAAGACATTTAAACGTGTTAACCCTCGCAAGGCTGCAGGCCCAGACGGCATCCCCAGCCGCGCCCTCAGAGCATGCGCAGACCAGCTGGCCGGTGTGTTTACGGACATATTCAATCAATCCCTATACCAGTCTGCTGTTCCCACATGCTTCAAGAGGGCCACCATTGTTCCTGTTCCCAAGAAAGCTAAGGTAACTGAGCTAAACGACTACCGCCCCGTAGCACTCACTTCCGTCATCATGAAGTGCTTTGAGAGACTAGTCAAGGACCATATCACCTCCACCCTACCCGACAACCTAGACCCACTCCAATTTGCTTACCGCCCAAATAGGTCCACAGACGATGCAATCTCAACCACACTGAACACTGCCCTAACCCATCTGGACAAGAGGAATACCTATGTGAGAATGCTGTTCATCGACTACAGCTCGGCATTCAACACCATAGTACCCTCCAAGCTCGTCATCAAGCTCGAGACCCTGGGTCTCGACCCCGCCCTGTGCAACTGGGTACTGGACTTCCTGACGGGCCGCCCCCAGGTGGTGAGGGTAGGCAACAACATCTTCACCCCGCTGATCCTCAACACTGGGGCCCCACAAGGGTGCATTCTGAGCCCTCTCCTGTACTCCCTGTTCACCCGCGACTGCGTGGCCACGCACGCCTCCAACTCAATCATCAAGTTTGCGGACGACACAACAGTGGTAGGCTTGATTACCAACAACGACGAGACGGCCTACAGGGAGGAGGTGAGGGCCCTCGGAGTGTGGTGTCAGGAAAATAACCTCACAGTCAACGTCAACAAAACTAAGGAGATGATTGTGGACTTCAGGAAACAGCAGAGGGAACACCCCCCTATCCACATCGATGGAACAGTAGTGGAGAGGGTAGCAAGTTTTAAGTTCCTCTGCATACACATCACAGACAAACTGAATTGGTCCACTCACACAGACAGCATCGTGAGGAAGGCAGAGCAGCGCCTCTTCAACCTCAGGAGGCTGAAGAAATTAGGTTTGTCACCAAAAGCACTCACAAACTTCTACAGATGCACAATCGAGAGCATCCTGGCGGGCTGTATCACCGCCTGGTACGGCAACTGCTCCGCCCACAACCGTAAGGCTCTCCAGAGGGTAGTGACGTCTGCACAACGCATCACCGGGGGCAAACTACCTGCCCTCCAGGACACCTACACCACCCGATGTTACAGCAAGGCCATAAAGATCATCAAGGACATCAACCACCCGAGCCACTGCCTGTTCACCCCGCTATCATCCAGAAGGCGAGGTCAGTACAGGTGCATCAAAGCTGGGACCGAGAGACTGAAAAACAGCTTCTATCTCAAGGCCATCAGACTGTTAAACAGCCACCACTAACATTGAGTGGCTGCTGCCAACACACTGACACTGACACTGACTCAACTCCAGCCACTTTAATAATGGGAATTGATGGGAAATGATGTAAATATATCACTAGCCACTTTAAACAATGCTACCTTATATAATGTTACTTACCCTACATTATTAATCTCATATGCATGCGTATATACTGTACTCTATATCATCGACTGCATCCTTATGTAATACATGTATCACTAGCCACTTTAACTATGCCACTTTGTTTACATACTCACCTCATGTATATACTGTACTCGATACCATCTACTGTATCCTGCCTATGCTGCTCTGTACCATCACTCATTCATATATCCTTATGTACATATTATTTATCCCCTTACACTGTGTATAAGACAGTAGTTTTGGTATTGTTAGTTAGATTACTTGTTGGTTATTACTGCATTGTCGGAACTAGAAGCACAAGCATTTCGCTACACTCGCATTAACATCTGCTAACCATGTGTATGTGACAAATAAAATTTGATTTGATTTGATTTGATGATTTGACCGAGTTTTGAAATCAGTGGAATTAGAGTATGATAGCTAAGGAGATGGAGAAAATTCTGGCATTTGATTTGCAAATATGCAGACAGAGTTGAAAAAAGATCACACGGAAGGCTGTGGTATAAAACACCTGTCCGGATTACATCTTCAAACTAAGGGCAACCATGGCCTCCGTGAGAGAGAGAGGGAGAGTCCATCCATGTATACGTGTAAGAGTGTCTAGCAAGCTACAGTCTCAGTTATTACACGCTTCTAATTTTGTCACAAAGTAGTTTTAATTTCAAGTTAAAGTGTACTGTTCACTAGCTAGCTAACGTTAGCTGGTTGGTTAGCTAGCTAACATTACGTGTATGATCTGTGTAGTAATATTATTTGTATCTCAGAGCCATTTGCATTGCTGGTTATATCCTAATGTTAGCTATCTAACATTGAACATGGTTGGTTACCTACCTGCAGATTCATGCAGGGTAGTAATGTTACGAGTTGGGATTATAGTTCATTGTTTAGCTAGCTACATGTCTAAACAAAAGACTACTATTTCAATAGAATGTTTATGATGTCACTGCTCATATGACATGTTACACAATACATTTATGTTTTGTTCGATAATATGCATATTTATATCCACAAATCTCGGTTTACATTGACACCATGTTCAGAACTGCCTCCAAAATATCCAGAGGAATTATAGAAAGCTACGCCAGATAACAGAAATACTCATGATAAACTTTGACTAAAGATACATGTTCTACATATAATTAAAGATACACTGGTTCTTAATGCAACCGCTGTGTCAGATTTTTTTTTAAACGTGACGGAAAAAGCCTACCATGCAATAATCTGAGACGCCGCTCAGAAATAAATATATTTCTCCGCCATGTTGGAGTCAACAGAAATACGAAATTACAACATAAATATTCCCTTACCGTTGATGATCTTTCATCAGAATGCAGTGCAAGGAGTCCTAGTTCCACAATAAATTGTTGTTTTGTTCCATAATGTCCAATACTAGTGTCCAAGTAGCTGCATTTGCTACCACTTTCAGCTCACGTGCCCAAAAACTGACTGCTGGTCCAGGACAACTCAAACGAAAACTTAAAAAAGATATATTCCAGGTCGAATAAACTGGTCAAACTAAGTAGAAAATCAATCTTCAGGGTGTTATTTTCATATATATCCAATAACGTTCCAACCGGATCATACGTTTTCAGCTGCAGCCAAATGGAACGATGGTGGCACCCACAGAGAAATGCGCCACAGGAAAATGGCATTCTGTCGGGACACTGACTATTTCCCCTCCCATTCGGTCAAAGTTCCCAGCAAATGCTCCATTCCACTTTCTATTGAATGAGGACATCTAGTGGAAGGCGTAGGAAGTGCTACCAGATCCATATCTTGTTGGGAAAGGAGGGGGCGATGACGTCAAAGTTGACCCACATTCAGAATTTCACTTCTTGTTTGGAAGATTGCCTGACCTATGAGTTCTGTTATACTCACAGACATAATTCTAACAGTTTTAGAAACTTCAGAGTGTTTTATATGCATATATTAGCAATCTAAGACAGAGTAGGATGCAGTTCACTATGGGCACGCAATTCATCCAAAGTGAAAATACTGCCCCCTATCCTCAACAAGTTTTAAATTTATCTTCATACTCGTAGTATAAACCAGCCTTTAATCTTGAACTCTTTGGTTGTTTAGTACACAGCCTCACATGTGAATCCTTAAAGAGATGGGTGGGGCTAAAGCTTAAAAAACCCTGGATGTTCTGCTAGACAGGTAACTCTTTATCCACAATATAGCAGGGGGTGTACAGCCATAACATGTGTTTTGTTGCTGGCATGGCATCCCTAAACTTTCTAATCTTGTCAATGAAAAAATCATTAAAGTAATTGGCAATATCAGTTGGTTTTGTGATGAATGAGCCATCTGATTCAACGAATGAGTTTGCCTTTTCCCCCCAAAATGTTATTGAAGGTGCTCCAAAGCTTTTTACTGTCATTCTTTATGTAATTTATCTTTGTTTCATAGTGTAGTTTCTTTTTATTCAGTTTAGTCACATGATTTTTCAATTTGCAATACGTTTGCCAATCAGTTGTGCAGCCAGACTTATTTGCCTTTCTTATCCCTCTCAACCATAAAATGATTAAATTCCTCATCAATCCACGGCGATTTATCCATTTTCACTTTCTTAATGGGTACATGCTTATTAGTAACTGGAATAAGCAATTTCATTAATGTGTCAAGTGCAGAGTCTGTTTGCTCCTTTTTACACACCACGCACCAACACATATTCTTTACATCAACAACAATAACTACAAAACTTCTTGTATGACCTCTTATACACAATATTAGGCCTTTGTTCAGAGGAGACTGTGTGAATCAGGCCTTCATGGTCGAATTTCTGCAAAGAAACCACTACTGAAGGATACCAATAATAAGAGGAGACTTGCTCGGGCCAAGAAAGATGAGAAATAGACATTAGACCGGTGGAAATCTGTCTGATGAGTCCAAATTTGAGATTTTTTGTTCCAACCGCCGTGTCTTTGTGAGACGAAAAGTATGTGAACGGATGATCTCCGCATGTGTGGTTCCACCGTGAAGCATGGAGGATGAGGTGTGATGGTTTGGGGCTGCTTTGCTGGTGACACTGTCAGTGATTTATTTAGAATTCAAGGCACACTTAACCTGCATGGCTACCACAGCATTCTGTAGTGACACACATCTGTTTTGTGCTTAGTGGGACAATGACCCAACACACCACCAGGCAGGAAACAAGTGCTCAGCATATGTGGGAACTCCTTCAAGACTGTTGGAAAAGCATTCCAGGTGAAGCTGGTTGAGAGAATGCCAAGAGTGTGCAAAGCCATCATCAAGGCAAAAAGAGGCTACTTTGAAGAATCTCAAATGTAAAATATATTTTGATTTGTTTAACACTTTTTTGTTTACTACATGATTCCATATGTGTTATTTCATTGTTTTGATGTCTTCACTATTATTATTACTCTACAATGTAGAAAATATTAAAACTAAAGAAAATCCTTTGAATGAGTAGTTGTGTTCAAACTTTTGACTGGTAGGGGATACTGTATGTGGAATGGTACTGTATGTTCCTAACACAGGAGATCATTTATTTTATTTTTATTTATTTCACCTTTATTTAACCAGGTAGGCAAGTTGAGAACAGGTTCTCATTTACAATTGCGACCTGGCCAAGATAAAGCAAAGCAGTTCGACACATACAACGACACAGAGTTACACATGGAGTAAAACAGACATACAGTCAATAGTACAGTATAAACAAGTCTATATGCGATCTGAGCAAATGAGGTGAGATAAGGGAGGTAAAGGCAAAAAAGGCCATGGTGGCAAAGTAAATACAATATAGCAAGTAAAACACTGGAATGGTAGATTTGCAATGGAAGAATGTGCAAAGTAGAAATACAAATAATGGGGTGCAAAGGAGTAAAATAAATAAATAAAATAAATACAGTAGGGAAAGAGGTAGTTGTTTGGGATAAAATTATAGGTGGGCTATGTACAGGTGCAGTAATATGTGAGCTGCTCTGACAGTTGGTGCTTAAAGCTAGTGAGGGAGATAAGTGTTTCCAGTTTCAGAGATTTTTGTTGTTCGTTCCAGTCATTGGCAGCAGAGAACTGGAAGGAGAGGCGACCAAAGAAAGAATTGGTTTTGGGGGTGACTAGAGAGATATACCTGCTAGAGCGTGTGCTACAGGTGGGAGATGCTATGGTGACCAGCGAGCTGAGATAAGGGGGGACTTTACCTAGCAGGGTCTTGTAGATGACATGGAGCCAGTGGGTTTGGCGACGAGTATGAAGCGGGGGCCAGCCAACGAGAGCGTACAGGTCGCAATGGTGGGTAGTATATGGGGCTTTGGTGACAAAACGGATTGCACTGTGATAGACTGCATCCAATTTGTTGAGTAGGGTATTGGAGGCTATTTTGTAAATGACATCGCCAAAGTCGAGGATTGGTAGGATGGTCAGTTTTACAAGGGTATGTTTGGCAGCATGAGTGAAGGATGCTTTGTTGCGAAATAGGAAGCCAATTCTAGATTTAACTTTGGATTGGAGATGTTTGATATGGGTCTGGAAGGAGAGTTTACAGTCTAACCAGGCACCTAAGTATTTGTAGTTGTCCACGTATTCTAAGTCAGAGCCGTCCAGAGTAGTGATGTGTTAGGAAATTATGATTAATATGACTGAACAAATCATTTTAAATGGAACTGTAAGTAAACTTATACTCTGTTATATTATGTTTAATAGGCAATATGAGTTCATAAGAAGAAATTGTGTGACAGGAGAAAGGAGTAATAAAATGTTAATGAACACCATTCCAACTGGGCAAATGGGTTGTGGACTGTGTAAACACATAAGGTCGTTAGCCTATGGTTGACCCAACCTGAAACTTAGCTCTGGGGTTTTTAGATTAGGCAGTGAGTGCATTCCTAGGGTTTCTGTTAATTAAAACTGTCAGTTCAGTGGTGATCGATAATGTTGAGGGGTCAAAGGTTATCTGGGAGTGTGTTAGTAAGTTAGAATGAACTTTTCACCTTACTTTGTCCTGGTCGACAGGAGGGGGTTCGGTTAAGGCAGTGAAATTACGTCATGATCTGTATTTAAACTGATGCATGTGTTTGAGTGGTAGCGCGCTCCGAGAATAAATTCTATTACCTATTATTTAAAGACTGGTCTGCGTCTATTTTATGCAAACAAGAAATCTTACAAATTCTCATAAAATAGATGAAGGGCTTTCAATTGATGAAAGCACATTGGCTTAATTAAATTATACTAACATGATGTTGGACAGGCGGGTAGGTGCAGGTAGCGATCGGTTGAAGAGCATGCATTTAGTTTTACTTGTATTTAAGAGCAATTGGAGGCCACGGAAGAAGAGTTGTATGGCATTGAAGCTTGCCTGGAGGGTTGTTAACACAGTGTCCAAAGAAGGGCCAGAAGTATACAGAATGGTGTCGTCTGCGTAGAGGTGGATCAGAGACTCACCAGCAGCAAGAGCGACCTCATTGATGTATACAGTCAAGAGAGTCGGTCCAAGAATTGAACCCTGTGGCACCCCCATAGAGACTGCCAGAGGTCCGGACAGCAGACCCTCCGATTTGACACACTGAGCTCTATCAGAGAAGTAGTTGGTGAACCAGGCGAGGCAATCATTTGAGAAACCAAGGCTGTCGAGTCTGCCGATGAGGATGTGGTAACTGACAGAGTCGAAAGCCTTGGCCAGGACAATGAATACGGCTGCACAGTATTGTTTCTTATCAATGGCGGTTAAGAAATAGTTTAGGACCTTGAGCGTGGCTGAGGTGCACCCATGACCAGCTCTGAAACCAGATTGCATAGCAGAGAAGGTATGGTGGGATTCAAAATGGTCCATAATCTGTTTGTTGACTTGGCATTCGAAGACCTTAAAAAGGCAGGGTAGGATAGATATAGGTCTGTAGCAGTTTGGGTCTAGAGTGTCTCCCCTTTTGAAGAGGGGGATGACTGCAGCTGCTTTCCAATCTTTGGGAATCTCAGACAACACGAAAGAGAGGTTGAACAGGCTAGTAATAGGGGTGGCAACAATTTCGGCAGATCATTTTTGAAAGAAAGGGTCCAGATTGTCTAGCCCGGCTGATTTGTAGGGGTCCAGATTTTGCAGCTCTTTCAGAACATCAGCTGACTGGATTTGGTAGAAGGAGAAATGGGGAAGGCTTGGGCGAGTTGCTGTTGGGGGTGCAGTGCTGTTGACCGGGGTAGGGGTAGCCAGGTGGAAAGCATGGCCAGCTGTAGAAAAATGCTTATTGAAATTCTCAATTATAGTGGATTTATCGGTGGTGACAGTGTTTCCTATCTTCAGTGCAGTGGGCAGGTGGGAGGAGGTGTTCTTATTCTCCATGGACTTTACAGTGTCCCAGAACTTTTTGAGTTTGTGTTGCAGGAAGAAAATGTCTGTTAGAAAAAGCTAGCCTTGGCTTTTCTAACTGCCTGTGTATATTGGTTTCTAGCTTCCCTGAAAAGTTGCATATCACGAGGGCTGTTCGATGCTAATGCAGAACGCCATTGGATGTTTTTGTGTTGGTTAAGGGCAGTCAGATCTGGAGAGAACCAAGAGCAATATCTGTTCCTGGTTCTAAATTTTTTGAATGGGGCATGCTTATTTAAGATGGTGAGGAAGGCTTTCTTTTTTAAATAACCAGGCATCCTCTACCGACGGGATGAGATCAATATCCTTCCAGGATACCCCGGCCAGGTCGATTAGAAAGGCCTGCTTGCTGAAGTTTTTCAGGAAGCGTTTGACAGTGATGAGTGGAAGTCGTTTGACCGCTGACCCATTACGGATGCAGGCAATGAGGCAGTGATCGCTGAGATCTTGGTTGAAAACAGCAGAGGTGTATTTAGAGGGCAAGTTGGTTAGGATGATATCTATGAGGGTGCCCGTGTTTACAGCTTTGGGGTGGTACCTGGTAGGTTCATTGATAATTTGTGTGAGATTGAGGGCATCAAGCTTAGATTGTAGGATGGCTGGGGTGTTAAGCATGTTCCAGTTTAGATCGCCTAGCAGCACGAGCTCTGAAGATAGATGGGGGGCAATCAGTTCACATATGGTGTCCAGAGCACAGCTGGGGGCAGAGAGTGGTCTATAGCAGGAGGCAACGCAGAGAGACTTGTTTTTAGAGAGGTGGATTTTTAAAAGTAGAAGTTCAAATTGTTTGGGTACAGATCTGGATAGTAGGACAGAACTCTGCAGGCTATCTTTGCAGTAGATTGCAACACCGGCCCCTTTTCCGTTCTATCTTGTCTGAAAATGTTGTAGTAAGGGATGAAAATGTCAGAATTTTTGGCAGAATCTGCTAAAGCAGTGAATAAAACAAATTTAGGGAGGAGTCTTCTAATGTTAACATGCATGAAACAAAGGCTATTACGGTTACAGAAGTTATCAAAAGAGAGCGCCTGGGAAATAAGAGTGGAGCTAGGCACTGGATGTGAATACAGTGGAGGTAAACCTAGGTATTGAGTGATGATGAGAGAGATATTGTCTCTAGAAACATCATTGAAACCAGGAGATGTCATCGCATGTGTGGGTGGTGGAACTAATAGGTTGGATAAAGTATAATGAGCAGGGCTAGAGGCTCTACAGTGAAATAAGCCAATAATCACTAACCAGAACAGCAATGGGACAAGGCAAAATTACATTAAGGAGAGGCATGCTTAGTCGAGTGATCATAAGGCTCCAGTGAGTAGTGAGGTTGGTTGGGGTAACAGATAACGTCGGTAGTCCAGTTGTGAAGGCCCGGTGGGGCTCAGCGTTGGCAGTAAAACGGGTCAAGATAGGTGATTGTAGCCCAGGAGTGGCTGATGGAACTCTTCAGCTGGCTAGCTCCGGAATAATTTATGTTTGCTCCGGGATCGACGTAAGCCAATAGTCACACGGATAGCAGCTAGCTAGGAAAAATAGGTCCGGTATGTTCTGGTCTGAGTCGCGTTGTACAAAACTGGCAATAGATTTTCGAACTAAAGGATAGCTGATGACCACAAACCGTGGTTAGCTGAATACTAACATTAGCCAGTAAACTGGATAGCTTCTGGCTAGCTTCTGGTTAGCTTCTGGCTAGCTTCTATTGTGGATTTCAGATTTGATGTAAATAATACTTTTTTTAAATTGGTGAGGCGGGTTGCAGGAGAGTGTTTTGAAGTTGAGTTTTTGGAAAAGAAAATATGTAAAAGATATGCGAAGAAAGGTGTAAATATATATATATATTTATATATATATATATATATACGGGACACGACAAGACGAGGACAAAGGACGTCTGACTGCTATGCCATCTTGGGACTGACCCAAACTTAAGGAAAGCTTTGACTTTGTACAGACTCAGTGAGCATAGCCTTGCTATTGAGAAAGGCTACTGTAGGCAGACCTGGCTCTCAAGAGAAAACAGGTGTTCACAGCCCACAAAATGAGGTGGAAGCTGAGCTGCACTTCCTAACCTCCTGCCAAATGTATGACCCGATTAGAGACACCAGCGATGAACAAACACCATTGTAAATGCAACCCATATTTAAGTTTATTTATAATAATATTTGATATGTCTCTATTCCTCTGAAATGTTTGTCAATGTAATGTTTACTGTAAATGATTGTTGTTTATTTTACTTGACAACATAAACATATGTTTCCCAATAAAGCCCTCTGAATTGAGAGAGAGAGATAGAGACAGACTGACAGACAGACACAGAGAGAGAGAGACAGACTGACAGACAGACACAGAGAGAAAGAGACAGACTGACAGTCAGACAGAGCGAGACAGCCAGACTGACAGACAGACACAGAGAGAGAGAGAGAGAGAGAGAGAGAGACAGACTGACGGACAGACAGACACAGAGAGAGAGACAGACTGACAGACAGACACAGAGAGAGAGAGACTAACAGACAGACACAGAGAGAGAGCGACAGACTGACAGACACAGAGAGAGAGAGAGAGAGAGAGAGAGAGAGAATAATAATATTAATTAAGCTACCAGGGCTGAATCTACAGCAGACAGAGAATACACTATCTTCAGCTTATACTTTATCCCATCTCTCATTCTTTCTCATTGTAACCCTCGACCTCCTCTCATCACCACTTCCTGTTTTGCATTGAAATGTATCACTGACCTCAATCTACACTTACACTGGCAGCATGAGAGAGTGTTCTGTACTGAATAAGAGAGAGAGTGTTCTGTACTGAATAAGAGAGAGAGAGTGTTATGTACTGAATAAGAGAGTGTTCTGTACTGAATAAGAGAGAGAGAGTGTTCTGTACTGAATAAGAGAGAGAGAGTGTTCTGTACTGAATAAGAGAGAGAGAGTATGTTCTGTGCTGAATAATAGAGAGATTGTACTGTACTGAATAA